>NC_135250.1:25880270-25965155 GCF_964204865.1 Styela clava
CTCACATTAAAAAACATTATTATGACATAACATATTCTGTTGCCATGTCGTTTTATTACAGCTTTGATTTGATATTTTAGGAGAATTTATATTTTGGAATTTTCCAAATAAGATTTTGCGGATAGTCGACATAATGTCATGGCGGATTTTCCAGTTGCACAAAATACAAAATATGACATTAGAATGTTTTAATTTTTCAATGCACTGTCCATGAAATACGCCACTGCACACTTGAAAAAATCTTCCTATTGGGTGTTGCGTTTTAAGTAATATACCCAATTACCTTTTTGATCTTGTACATTTGATAATGATGGCATGGAAACTGGAAGCTGGCTACTTCTGGAAGCAGATATTGTCGGAATCAGGGTGTCTCCCATTGGTGCTCTCATATGTGAGTTTGTTTTCAGGTCTAGTAGTCAAATTTTAGTCTTTGTTAATACAACCAGGGCAAAATGTGATTGAACTAGTTTTTCCCTTCATGGTTATGTTTTGTATAGGCCTAGTACCGCCTGGATCAAATTCATAGGAAAAAGTGTATTTTAGAATTAGGGCATGGAAGAGGCAAATGATTTACCTGATTTCACCGTTTTGATCGCTTCCCGTGAGACGTTTTTCAAGGCGGTATCAACATTTTCATAGAATGTTTTGACTCGAGTTATGTAAGGTTTATTTCCAATTACTATCAACGGACCGCATTCATATTGGTGAAGTTGGTCTTCTGGATTGAATGTCACATCTTCAGTATTCCCATATTTTCCACCACCTTCTTCAAAGACTTCTACTTGGAAGGTATTGATGAAATAATCTTGTTGATGGCCAGAAAACGACGGTTGATTCCATCGAAGGAATAACTTCACGAAATTGTTATTGTCAGTTTTGAAAGATTCTTGCAAATTTTCCACGGTACCTTTATAGGAAAAAAAGGGGAAAATAAAATAAAAAAAAGAGTGCAAACGCACTAATTTCTGGGGGAAACAACTTTTCATCAAGTCACCTTAGTAAAAGTAAGATAGTAATATTTGACTCGGGAAACATATTTATATGTGTAAATGAAATAGCGTGGGATGGAGCATAATTAGCAGGATCACACAAAAAGTCAACAAATGTAGGTCTATTTTTAACAACAGATTAGATTGATACAATGTTTGGTGATGGCCCCAATACATAGAATGAGGTTGGTAACTTGATATAAATAAATGGCCAAAATGCATATACAGCAATTCATATATATATATATATACAGAGGGAGAGACCAATATGCATATACAGCTCGCTGGAAGAGAACGGAAGGGGCCAAAGTCAGATTTTTTGAAATTTCACTTTTTTTCATATTTTGGGGTTTTGAGCCATGCTCAAGATGGTATTCTTGAATTCCTAAATTTCTCAATAAAATATTTTTGCTGAGCTTCGAACTAAAAACAGAATAGGCCTAAGTTCAAATATTATGGATATCAGAAATAAAATGTCCGAAACTTACATCCCTAAGAATTTGTTTAGTGCAGCTTAGGCCTAAGTCACCTTGTTTTACCCTGCATCCCATACAAAAAAATTCAGAAGTTGTTAGAAACGGAATGAGCCAAAGTCCTTTATGGGGTAAAAACAGAAAGGAAGTGTCAAAAAATATTATTACAGAGATATTCTCATCCACATTAACCCTCTCCGGGCCCCTTCATCTTTTGGCAGTGGGAAAAACATGATATTTAGTGAAAGCAATACTTTTAGGTTATATAAGATAAATTTTTAAAAATTTTCGACACTCCGACTCCCTGGGGGGATTTACCGGATGTTGCACTAGTGCAACTTGTGCCCGGAACGGACTAATTCTAAGATATCACATGTATGTTGTTCAATCTGCAATACTTTGTAACGTGACCAGTATGTATAGCACGATGGTTGAAAATATTAATGGAAATGTCAACCGTTTTTCATGGCTCAATTCAAAACTTCAATTATAATTTAAAGGCGCAATGAATGTAAATAAATGTCAATATAGAGTTGTCCCTTGACACTTTCGTTTACCTATTTCTTTAAAAACTATTTTGAAACTTTGAATTTCCATGTATATATTAAAATGCAAGAATATAGAAAATCTAGATTTTACATCGAAATAGTTTTGCATTTACTTGCTGTTGTGTATTTTATCGGAGAAAGAATTTTTAGCGTGAGAGTCATTTTGATTACGCTACACTGCGAATAATTAGAAACCTTTTTTTGTAGCAGAAAAATCGTTGGCAATTTGTGTGTTTATTATATACAGGTCTACGATTTCGATATTTTTTGGACTGTATGTCTTCTCTTTTGCTTCAAACTTTCGTTAGAATTTATCGACCGGCCCTGCCCCCACTCTGGAAGACGCTATAAAAACACGGCCAGCGGTAGTTTTCTGCAGCATTTGTGTTCAGGCCAATTCCATTTTTGTGTATACATTATTGTTTCGCTCAGCAATTAGTATAGATTGGTTCATGAGTGGTTTGCAATACCTTTATGCAGGGGCGGACACTTTCCATAATTTTGGGGGGGCGAACTTGGATCGCCTACCGAAAAACACCGCGCCGTGTATCGTCACGTAACAATAACCTGTCGATGTCATTCTCAAGTATTAGCATGTCAGTTTGCTACTCATATATCGATTACCTAGGCTGCTTTGCTCGGACACGAAACTTGCGCGTCACTGAACCAATTTCTTGAATTCCGCGAGAATTAGCCCACGGCTCTTGCTAACATACAGAAAATAACAAATTTGAGGAGTCGTATTAGGTTATTGTTTCAATTCCTAGTTCTGCATAAAGCGCACTAACGCCGTTTCGTGAAATTAGAAATGCAAAACAAAGTAACAAGCTATTCTGCGAATTTTTTTCCTAAATTTTACCATGGAATTATCATTTGACTATAGTAGAATTGCCATTATTGCCGATTTATTAAATCATCATTTGAACTCGAAATAACATTCAGGATTCACGCAATGACTTTGCAGGGTTTTTATTTATAATTTAATACGAAAATAAACAGGCACAAGTTCAGGCGCGCAGCCAGGATTTAAAAAAAAAAGGCGGGGTCAAAGTCGGAACTTCCCACTGCTGTCTGCAACAAGCACCGCGATTACGCGCTCAATAAAAGAGCCGCCTATTTGAGCGTATAATGATTTTTCTGTCGATCCATGACAGCCACGCGATTCTAAAATGTCCTTATATATTAAATTGTGTGCAACCTAACTCGCGGTTGCGACTTCTTACGTCAAAATAAAAATATTACTAAACTTAAAGTACCACGGCGATATGTGGACATAAAAATATGAGATAAGCTGCCTGATGTATTTAATTTTGATACGTATTTTTGCAATCTTCCGAACTCGTTTTCGTCGTTACAAAAATCTCGATATCTGATATAAAATCCGATATAGTACAATTTTAATTCATACAATGAAAATAATTATAAGGTATACTAGTAAATCAAAAATACAAATACACCGCCTCGAAATCCACGCGGAACAGTCGCCGCGATTACGCCACTTGTTAATAGAGCCGACTTCATCAACGAAAAATGATTTTTCACTTGTGCAAAGTAATCAATCAAAGACCGATACGGGCATATTCAAAATGTCTTGATTCATTAATTTAATTGTCTTCAATTTAAACTGCGGTTGAGTCGACAAAACAAGGGCCACTCTAAAACACGACGGAAAAAACCTTTCGAAAAATCCGTAAATTTTCTGTCAATTCTCACGTAGTAAAAGTTATTTCAGTACCATAAAAATACATAAATAAATACAAAAAGTGATCGAATATACTTTAATTATCTTTTATATCATCACAAACCGTGGAAAAGTCGCGTTCTCAGCTTTGTTTAATGTTAACACGAAAATTTTCGACGTCAATTTTAAAGTAATGGATAAAAAGGCAAATCCCGCTCACAATTGACCGTGTTTCGATTTTAGTAACGAAATATTTTTAAAGGTCAAGCAAACATGATTTGTGCCGTTGGCACACGGAATTTTGCGATTTTCGATGCCTAGAAAAGCGTTTTTAGACTGTCGCGGGCCTCAAAACTTATATTGTTCACAGTTTTATTTTTAGTATTTTATATTGCCGCTTTTCAACTTTTCGACAAAGTAAATGCTTTGATCTTTGCCCGCAAATTATGCTGGGCCTTGCACGAAATCCATAACGTGAAAAGATACGTCCAGCGGTGAAAATTGTTTAAAACAACTTTAGATCTAGTTAATTTTTCAGCGATAATAATTAATTGTTGTAATGAAACACAGTTTGCCTCTTTCATTTCTTTCGCAAGTGCCAACAATAACACTATTGAAAGATTTTGACAATGAGAAAATCATATTAAATTGTACAAAAATGAGTTAGTTGTGCAAAACCGTGGCGCGTGATCGGCGGTGCGTTTGAAGACGGAGTATTACCCGTGCGGGCGCGCATGTTTCACGAAAATGTGAGGTGCTCCGAAGGCGCATTATTGTAAGAAAACAGTTATAATATCGGTAACTATTAACCGTTTAATGGCGCTTGACTATCGCACTTTTCGGAAATGATAATTTTGTAGGGCGGAAACAACATGTATTAAATTTTTTTGCGAAATTATTGGGGGGGGGCGACCGCCCCACCTCGCCCCCCCCGGGTGTCCGCCCCTGCTTTATGGTGTTGTCAAAAATTCCGAGCAGAGAATAACTGTGCTCCCCTGAACGTTGAATTAGCTTTCTTTTTATCTGAGCGAATGGTGCCGGGCTTTCAAAACATATTCGGCGTCAGAAATGGTAATATATATTTTTAGCTTAAAATTGGGACAATTAATTTATAAACGGTGACAAGAAAGATCAAAGTCCATCGTAATAAAATCCCGTGCTCAATCCGATATTCGACAATTCGTTAAAATTATTCGATTGGATGAAAATATACTACCTTATTTTGCCCACCCTTCGATCTGTAATTACGCCAGTAATCTGGCGAAACGCATGTTAGTCCAAACACGATGCAATGAAACTTAATAAAACCTCCATAAATTTAGTAAATTGCACTACTTCACGAAAGCATGGTGGAATTGACGATTATTTTATACCTTGAACACAAAAACGGTTATCTTTCACGGATAGTTTCTCCGGTCTGAAAAGTCGAATAAGTGTTTCGACATAGTAAATGCTATGATCTTTGCTATCAAATTATGCTCGGGCCTTGCACGAAATTCATAACGTGAAACGTTACGTCCTGCGGTAAAAATTGTTTATAACAACTTTAAACCTATTTAGGGTTTTTAGCGATAATAATTAATTGTTGTAATGAAACACAGTTTGCTTGCCTCTTTCATTTCTCTCGCAAGTGCCGACAGTAACACTATTGAATGATTCTGGCAATGGGAGAGCATATTGAATTGTAACAAAAATGAATTGGGTTGTGAAAAAGTGAGAATACGCGTGATAATGATAAGGGCGTAACGGGGGAGCAAAATCGAAGCGCGTGATCGGCGGTGCGTTTGAAGACTACGTATTACCGTGCGCCGCGCAACTTTTACCATAATGTGAGGTGCTCCGAAGACGCTCTCGTTTACATTAATGTAAGAAAACAGTTGTAATGTCGATAACTATTAACCATTTGTTCGCGTTTGACTATCGCATTTATGAGTAGAAAAGGTTCGTGTTTTGTGATAGGTGTGTCGCGAATATTGCAAGAGCTAAATAGTGTGCCGCGATATAAAAAAGGCTAGGAAACTCTGACCTAGATTTTTTCCAATTCACATATACTTAGTTCGACTTTAGTGTTAGATAGTGTTAACTAATATAGTGTTAGACCTATTTTATGGGTGCCGCTGCTCGATAACCGGTACTGGTTTCCCGCGTCTCCTTCACCCTGAAATAGGACCTATTTATAATTTATTGCAATTTGTATGTTTGTGCCTATTTTCAGTAGGGTGAAAAATAAACTACTGATTACTGATAGATGCTTTATATCTGCGCTGATATTACATGAAATAAATACGTTGACGATTTTATTGTCATGCAAGTTGTTTCAATCTTTACTTAATCTCGAAAAATCCCGGGATTATACGGCTCAATCCCGGGATATCCCGAAACCGGGTTAAACTGGTCCCGAAATCCCAACCCTACTCATATATACGTATAGGTGACCGTACATTTGAACCCATGTACATTTGAACCCATGCGTATATCCACGGGTTCAATCTACATGCGGGTGCTAAAACCCATGGGTTAGGGTTAGTATGGGTTTAACTATCCGTGAAACAAAAAAAATTCCATAGGTAGCAATAGCAGTAGCATACAGGTGCAATTGTCATGGGTTCAAATGTACGTGGGTTCAAATGTAATGGAACCATACGTATAGGCCCACCCAATATACATATGCAGTCATTTAGTGATGCACATACGAAGAAAATTTCATATGCATATCCAGCCAACTCAATATGTATGTAGCGTCACTGAAGGGATGCACGTACTAATTTCAATGTCATATGCATATACAGCCAGCCCAATACGTAAATGCGGCCATTTGTGGGTGTACATCACTGCTGAAATATGTATACTGAGCTGGCTGTATATACATATGACATTAGCTAGCTGCGCATTTATGTATATTACGTTGACTGCATATGTACGGCATCACAATATCGCTCTCTCACACACAAGATAATCTTACCAAAGTCTGGTGATCGATCAAATGAAGTTGTAAGTACATTGTCTGCAAATATACGAATAGAAACTATATTAATTTCACAATATCTTTTTGAATTCGAAAGCACGGTATATAGTTATATTTTAATGTACATTTTATATAATTTCATATTTCACACATATATATAAATATATAGTCTAATATAAAACACAGCAAGCACAATGGGTCTCTCTACGCGGTATTATTTATTAGTGGCCAAAACATTGTTTCAATTACAGTAATCGAATTTGAATTTTACCTTGAAATTTGAATGTGTTTGTTAGTGAATGAAACCCATCTAATGTTAAGAATAAGTAAAAATAGAATTAGAGCCTATATCATATGAATCACTCACGCTGAATAGTCGATTTGCTCATGTCGATATTTGCAGCACCGCTATTGATATTAAAGAAGTGATGCCCTCCAGTTGATTCTGAAATAGAAACGTATCGTTTCTTAGCTATAAAGTTCGTTTTCGTCGATGCTCGCACGACGCATTAGTTGTTATTAGTGGAGCGGCTATTTTCAAAAGGGACAAAAATTGCAAGCTTTTTGACAAACATAAAATATTTAGTCATTGTAAATTGAAATTACGACGAGACCGGATTTCTTGTGAGGTTCCGGATCAATGAAATATCTTGCTGCGGATATTTTAACATATTTAGAAGATTTTATAATATCTTCATTGTTGTTGTTTGTGGACTACTAGAGCGTTTTATTCTCTTCGCCATTCTGTGGAATTACGGTAGTTGTCGATGAAAGGCGCTATTCATTGAGTAATCCTTTAGTAAATGTACGACGTTGTTCATATCAAACAATACCCTGTAGCAACCTGGACACGTCTCGTTGAACGTCAATTGTAACTCGTGACGTTAGTTCTGGGCGTTTTACCTGTTCTTTGTATGTTTTTGTGTCAACTTTAGGCAAATATTTGTTGTTCGCTCAAGCTTGCAAGCCCGATGTTTCTTCGTATTGTTTCGCATGAATCGCTTCTACCAATATACAAAAGTTTCTCACCTGGTGTTCGCGTCTGAATGAAGTTGCTGGTGCTCGCGAGACATTCCTCGTGATCTTCGTACACAGCTGTCACGGTTATCTGATACTCGGTTTTTGATTTGAGAAATTTCATAGTGGTTGACAACTCTTCGGTCGTTTGTTCTCTGTTTGGCCCGTCGTTGCATATGGCACGAACGCTGTAACGAAGTAGCCCAGTCGTTGATGAGGGCTGGTCGAATGAGACGTCGATCCATCGATTCGGAATCTTCCCCAATTTCAATTTCACGTCTCTGGCAACGCGTTCGCCACCTGCACATATGAAAAGAAAAACGAATCAAATTGAACAAAATCTTCGTGATTTGCGGTAATGTTGATTAAAGTTCAATTTGTGTTTTATTTCGGAAAACTATTGAATTTCGTAAAAACGCGAATGCCAAACGCCCCAATATGTTTCCCTCCTCCCGCAACTTGCGAAGAAAGAATAAGGACAGGGGTTAACAATAACAAGCTACATTTTGTTTTCACACTGATCTAAAAAAAATTCAGTTCAAATTTTAATTTCATGATAGCTCACATTCCGAGGTTGGCTCAATAAAAGTAGTAGTAACAACATTCTCGAGCAAATAATTGAGTTGATGTGGAAAAACCAGGTCTAGTCTTCTTCTTTTTTTCTGAAATCGGTCTAGTTCGACATGAAAACGATCTTATTTCTGTGAACTTAGAAATAAGAAGAGACTTACCCAGGGTAAATTCCTTTTCGAATTTATGACAAATTTTTCCATCCTCGTGGAGAATAATTATTCTTACAAAGTAAGTTCTTCCAATGAATAGATTATCCAAGTCTACAGCAATGTTCTGAGGATCGTCAAATTCGTTAGTTACGTCGAAACCCTCACCAGTCAGAGTTAATTTGTATGTGTGCCGATTCGTGCACGTATTCGGGATTCCGGTGAATACAACCTTGTTGTCCTTGTCAACGACAGTATGGGTGAAGGTATCTCCTGAATAGAAATTTTACCAAGCAATTAACAAACAAACGCGCTTACTCTGAACGCAAATAGTGAAACTTAAGGTTATATGACAGCAGGTTTTTTTTACTGTTTTTTTTTGCTAGTGATTGACTGAATCCGCGAAGCGGAAAAGGCAAGTAGTCAGCGTTGGCACAATTTTCACAAAACTAACAAAATTTTGAGTAACAAAACGTGTCCCCGGAACTCAGGGAAAAAAAAAATTAAGAAAACTTTTTAACTAATGAAAGATTTGAAATTAATTGGTCCAATAAAAACAATTTTTCTTTCTTAACAAAAAACAACACAAGGAGGACATTAAAACAAAAAAATCAACTTCGTATCCAAAAGTTACGTACCATCCATTTTGAAGCTATTGAGGTCAAGTGAATTGTTTTTGCAGCAAATACATAAAGGATTTTCTATTTAACCTATCGATATATTTTCGTCTTCTGAAAAAAGTTGTTTTTTACATTTCAACAATTTTTTCCATATCAAGCTATCAAGAAAAGTTGATTTACATTTTGAACAAAGATTTTATTATACTTAAGTTAACATTGGACCGAAAGATTAGAAACCGAGAATTTTAAGAAATTTTCTGGAGCAAAAGTTTTGGTTTCGATTTGAACAACAGAATAAAAGCTCGAGTGAAATGGAAGAACCAAAAATGAAAATCTAACAAATTAATTTACGATAAAAATGGCAGATAAATAGCCAATAGAATTGATAAAAACATCGCAGATATTATATAATAAAGCATAAAACGAAAAAATACGCTGTGACGTCAGAGGCTCGATGCAGACCAATTGGATCGCAAACAACAAAATTACTTAATCTTAATTGAGCATTCGGGCGCCACAAATTTGTGGAAGTTATATTATTTCTCTGCCTTTCTGGGCGGCAACCAACTAGCTTAATCTTAAGCACATTGTACACGATCTGAGGGGGAATTTACGTCGAGTTTTATAGCGGATTGAATGAGTTGGACTTATGTAAAAAGGACTATAAAAGGGTGGATTTCATCTAATTCCATATCACAATATATATAGTGAAAAAAAGATGTATTGCTACATATTGGACACAACCAAAACATCGCACCGTTTATGATAATTTAGACGTTGTACAATGACGCCGAAACCATAATGCAGCGTCATTTGGTAAATAAACACAGCTTGGAGCTGAGCAGTTTGGCATTTCGTTCGGGCTAAGCGTTAGGAATACGCTCGCCACCGCACCTCTAATTACTCTTCATGGGTTCGCAGGTTCGAATCCCATGCAGGGGTGGTTATGTGCGAGAGGATTGCTGGACTCCTCGCCGTCGTTGGGTGGTTCACGTAACCGCTGGTCGTTTACGGCTCCCTCCACAACCAAGTCCATGCTTCCGAAAACAAACAATATAACTAATCCCATACCCGACTTGGAATGGTAACCGGACGAGAGGCCGTGGTTCGCCATATGAATAAGCCGTCTTATCGACTTTCCTCTCCCCCGGGATAAATATGTAAATCCTAATCCTATGAGGTTTTCACGAACGCAATTGCCAAAATTTTTCTATCGAAATATTAGTGAAAATATAGCGGGTGTTTCAACAGGCGGTATGATTACTTTAAACGCAGAACATCATGCATGGTAACAATTTGAAACGAGACTGACAACAACAGCAACAACAATTATTCATTTTGCCACATCGTGTTTAAGTAAAATTGCCGTTTGGTCCCATCGTAATTTGAATAGCGTCCTCAGCTGAGGGCAAGTTAAGCCGTGAAAAATGGGAGCGAATAAATTGTTTGTACGGGCCACAAACAATATTTAATCCATATCCCAGGATACATATTTTATTATCCTCAGAGTTATACAACGAAATAATTGTGTTAAGTGCGTGTAATCCTATATGCTTTTATTTGTATTCTCTTTTGTGCACGGCATTTATAAAATTTCGTCGTATTGTTCATATTGAGGTGTTGCTTCAAAGTGAATCGCGTCGAAACAATACTGGTCTACTCTATTGAGCCGTGACAAATGGGGACGAAAAAATTGTTTGTACGGGCCACGAATAACATTTATCCATGTCCCAGAATACATATTTTATTACCCTCAGAGTTTAGGTGCCTGTAACCCTATATGCTCATATTTGTATTCTCTTTTGTAAACGGTTTTTATCAAATTTCGTCTTATTGTTCAGATTGAGGTGTTGCTTCAAAGTGAATCACGCCAAAACAATACTCGTCTACTCTGAGACTAACGTCTTTTAATTCTTAATAGACATTTCTGAGCAAGATTTGACCTCTCTGTCTTCACAAACTTTTTCACAAAGTATACTGAGAATCTGTTTTCAGTATCACAAAGTTGCGCATACTCACTCATATGCACAGGTTAAGAATGCATATGCACATTTAAGAATCGCGGAATTAAATAAATATTGAAAACGGTTAATATTTCACACCCACTGGTCAGGATTTGGTCGGCGGCTATTGCTACAATAGAATGAAAAATACACGGTTACGTGACATTTTTGACCATTGCGTAAAATAGAAAATTCCAGTTATAGACAATAAAGCATGGATGGCGAACCTTATTCAATAGATGAGTCAAAAAAAATACTATGTGGAAAAAAGACTAGATTTTCAATCAACGAAAAACTTGGTTTTATTTTAAGATGGTATTTACACATGAGTTTACACATATAGTTGAGGCGATTTCTGATACTCGATTTAATAAATTCATACGCGGAAACATGGAATCGCATGTATATTAATATTCGAAAAACGTTTATAATGCTACGCAAACGCTCTGAGAATATAGTTTTCGATCGGCTTCAGTATCGATAAAACTTAAAACTAGCACCATACTGTTCCATCGTTATGCATGCAATAACAGAATAAACTGTAAGGTTCTCGCCTAACTTCAAATATATTATACCGCCCTCTTTTATTCAAGCACTTCTGAAAATGAGCCACTGTAAAAAAACAAGTCGCGAGTAATGGCAGTTTATTATCAACGAAAATACATTTTAGCGAAGATTTGGGATTTGGCGGGCCAAAGAAAAATATGGTATGTCACAAACGCGGGTCATTGGTTCTTCATTCCCATTAATGGGTGAGATATTTCAGCGACAACAGGAAATCCCACGAGTTTCAGAAACTTTGTATGATATAAAGATTTGACTGTAATACCTTTTGTCAAGTTTAATCCACCGATATGGCGACTGGTAACCTGTGGCAAATACTTGGCAAAAGATAATTTCAAATTCAGAAATGTTGCAATGATAGCAAATAGCATTTAACTAATTCTAAATCAGTGATGAGCTGCAGGTTACCAACATATGATTGAAAAGCTCATCGCAAATGCGACTTGAATAATGATTGAGTAATATTTTCAATATGGCGTACTTTCACAATCAATTGGGTAGGTAATGTAGAACCGCAAAGATTTCAGTCCTTTCAAAAACAACGTTATCAATTACTGCTTATTCAAGGTCTTGTTCGGAGCAAAAGACACGAACAAGCGTCTTATAAACAAACTACAATTATAAATTAAATTGTGGGTAAGTAACAGAAAAAGTTTGAAATTGGAATTTTTAACAGGTGTTCACAACACGTACCACGCGTTTTTTCTTGACTGAGAAGACATATAAAGAAAATCCGACATTTTATTGCCAAAAAACTAAGAACTGTAGTGGGAGATATGTGTGTTTGTCTTCCGTCAATCTCTAACACAATAGAAGATGCGCCTCGAAGTAAGCCCACATATCATATTAAAATGTCATACATAGGACTTGCAAGCTACTTACAGACAATCTTAGATAATCACCTTTTATTTACTCATTATTGCCCTAGATTTGAATTTGATAGATCTTTCGGGTCTTTTTTAGAAATCCCCCATCCCTAGGATAGAAAAATGTTACACGGTTCAAAAAGGATTGAAAATCCCAGAGTCCTAACTTATTTACTGAAATCACATGCGCATTTCACCTATAACTGTATGTTTCTGTGCCCTTTCCACGATATGGTACCAGGTATTTTCGTTCAAAAAAGTAAAAGATCTCAGTTCTTCAAAATATGGTAGTAGCAGTGGTTATTGTAAAGAAACTTGTGCGGGGTGAAGATGGCACAAGAAATAGTTCGAATTCCTGGCATCTAAACTTGGTCCTAAACCATATGCCAAAACTAAACTTGCACGTATGTTTCCGTGTCATAGGGGAAGGTTGGGACACTTTTTTTCTTTTGCATATTTCGAGCCGTTAATTCTGCATATTCACCTAAGTTTGCGGGACTAATGCATAGAGGGGTAAATGTAGTTTTTATTCAGCGACTAAGAAATTTTCTTGCGACACACATTTTACTACCAAAATGCTTTGAAAAACGTCTGTCAAGTGTCCCACTGTACCCCACTTGTGGGGCACATTCGGACAGACCCTGGGGCACAATGGGTCATTCTGTCGAAATTCAACGAAGTATTCCCTTAAAAATAAGCAATTAATCAGCATAATCGTCTAAAGAACAGGGAGACTTCAAATTTGCAGATTTAATATTTTTAAAATCAATGTTTAACTGAAATACTTCAGATATTTTAACAAAAAAATTCGCAAACAAATTTGATTATTTCCTTCCTCGAATCTAAATCTGGAAATATTATTGATTCTCGAATATATTCCATATTGGGCCATGGGTCGAGAGAAACCATAATATTACACAAAATATACCGCATCTCTAGGTCTCTAGGCAGTTATTGTATTAAACACTGTCGAATTGTGCCCTGTAGGGCATGTCCCACTGAACCCCGGTCCATTGTTCCCCATAGGAAACAAATATTTTCAGACCATCCCACGGCGAAATTCGGAAGGGACATCCACTCGACAACGTTATGAATATTTTACAATGCACTATAGCTGAAAAATATCTGACGGTGGTTTGTCATGTTGGAAAGGCTAAAGTAGAAAAAAGAAAAAACTGGGATGATGAAATTTTAGTTTCAACCTCCCAAAACCACTTTCACCCCATAGCTTGCGCCGCTCTACCCGTCCGTCCATGTCCCAGCGTGCCCAACCTTCCCCTACCCCAACGTGTCACAAATAATCTTTCTTAGCTTTGCTATAGGAATTAATATCAAACTGCTAATTCTACTTCTTTGTTTTAACTCTCAATCCAAAGCTCTGAGTCAGACCAATCTCGGCTTGAAGTTCCGCTTTGCTAGAATAGAAGATAGATTCTTACGAAGTTCTGTCGCCTCCCGGTGATTATTAATTTTGCTAAGTCGCCCATGTTGCGGCCCGAGTTTGTTCAATTGATAATAATACAGATGATGGTCATTTTGGACAGAAATGAATATTCAGATAGTTTTGTTATTATCTTGTGGTTTTTGTTTTAAAAAATTACTTTAGAATTTCCAAGACTGTGTTTTTCGCTAGAAGGCTACTACTTTTATTGCCGTGATGTATGGACTTGATATTGGGGTGCCGTAGCCTTACGAATCGCCGCCATCTTGTTTTACTCTTTCTGCCAATGGTCGAGGTAAATTTCTCAATTTTTTTTTCATTGAAGCCATATTTTTTCAACACAACTCTGACATATGACTCTTTTCTGTATTGATTTATTGATGAAAACGTGTTTTTTTATTGTCAATGATGTATTCTTTGTTTTCAATAATTTAGGTGTCTGGAGGACCTAAAATAATAAGAAAGTTACATACAATTTCATACCTTCCAAGTATTCGAGATTCGACTCGAAAAAAACGTTCGATTCGATTCTGAAATCATCAGGTATTCGAAAATGCCCAGCCCTAGCCGTAACCAGCCAGCGGTTTCGCCCCCATAATCATCTGCGTAACCGTAGGACGGTTTAGCACACCAAAGGAACGTGCACTTGTTCCCAGTCGCTCGAGCACTTTCCCAAGTCTTTGCCGCGAATATTTCAGTAGCGATACCGATAGTCCCGGATCATTTGCCAACAGGTACGGAGCCAAGTAAAATTTAATTTTTCATGTTTGTAAAAAAACAATCATATATATACTATATTCAAAAACTAAATAATCGCGCAGTTTTACTGTGGAAGGGCGAAGCTGGTTTTAATAGCTAATTTTAAATACAGGGAATTTTATTAAAGGAACAAATATTATTACTGTAATTCATCAGAACCTAGGGGGACGAGGGCCTCCCATTGAATTATTCGAGGCATAATTGCTTTTGTCCTTAATAATATTTTGCGGGATTCTGATGTGCTAGCCACCCACATGTTAACAATGAAAAGTGTTGAACGATGTGCAGTGATGAAGAAAATCAGGCACAGTAAATCAAGCAGAGTTCAGTTGACACTGTACGCCCATGTGATAAAGACATTTTATCATTACCGGAACATGGGATTGGTAACTTAGATTGTACAGATGCATGTTATAACGATATGGAGTTTACAGACCTTTCGACCCACATCTTGGGTCATGGTTTTCAATCAACCTGGGAGTTATCTAAATTTAATAATATACAATAAATGTTGATTTATAGGCATTGGGCACAGTTAGAGTTGTACCCAGTGGTGGGAGACAATGAACGGGTTCTCTTTAGTACTGAATTCACCCACAACCGGTTCCTCATTTATATGTATGTCAACACATAAGCCTAACACTAACTTTAGAAACACCAAATATGAAGCTAGTCGTCAACTGCCATGCACATTACCCATTTGTTGCGCTAATCTATTCCCTTAATCCCACCACTAGTTGCGCCGGTGCCAACAGGTTACGATATATGTCGCTTTTGTGGTTAATATCAAAGTGACTATAACCAGTAGTGGGATTCTATTATTTTTGTCAGCCGGTTCCATCACAAAATTCATATTTTTCACCCGGTTCTGTTGCCAAGTCAGTGAGAGTAACCAGTAATGCTAACCGGTTTGCTTATCTCATACAATTCCGTGAGACGATTCTATAGAACCGGTGCGAACCGGCTGAATCCAATCACTGACTATAACCATGAGTCACTTTGGTTAATATGCTTAAACAATGTCACCTTGTGGTTCGAAATGTGTGTATAACGGTACCATATGTATAGGTAGATAGGTTTCTGCGTCATTTTAAAATGAATGATGACATTTATCCAAGGAGTATTTATTGCTAAGTAAAAAAGAATGTATTTTCCCAACCCAACGCGTTTCGATGATGACATCTGAAGGATATTCTGGCAGTAGAGATATATCCCGACAACTTAGAACTAATTTTCCATGTGAATCCAACTTCGCCATATCATTTTCCCGCGTAAGGGTTTGCCCAATGGCTCATGTAATTTATATAGGAAAGTATCACTTGACACTAACATTTACTATTGAAATATCATCGTACGGCTTATCAGTTTTCGGGTGAGTTTTAGCCAAAGATATATTTTGTATGACGTCCATTCCTTTTACAACTCGTCCAAATACGGTATGTTTATTGTCCAACCACGGTGTAGGCACAACAGTAACAAAAAATTGAGATCCGTTTGTATTTGGGCCGGCATTAGCCATACTAAGTGTGTACGGCCTATCGTGCCTTAATGAAGGATGGAATTCATCTTCAAATTCTCCGCCCCAAATGCTTTCTCCACCAGTTCCACTTCCAAGAGGATCGCCAGTCTGTATCATGAAGCCCTAAAAACAAAAATATTATTTAATATGCTGAGCCTGGCAGTAAAGGATTTCATAATTATCCTAATTAGAAGGAAAGTTAATAAAGTTGACTTAATCAATGAGGGAATACAGCATATAGATGTGTGATTACTTATCGATCTTAAGATCGGTGTGTATGTTGATAGGTATTTGTCTGTCTGTTAGATGCACGCGATATCTCACGAAAGCGAGGTTGAATCTTTTCCAAATGTTGCATGTGTGTTTAAAATATCCTGGATCAGAAGCCTATTGATTTTGAATGAATTAGGTCGTATAATTAGCGAGGTATTAATTAATTAGTGATGGGACACGCGGTGTCACTACGGAGTCGAACGAATCGAAACCACAGTTTCTGTTTTGAGGAATCCCCTAACTTTCGATCGATAAGTCTTCGGTCTCTGACCGATATCCTCGTTTTAAATTTCAATATTTATCGGGGGGAGAGGAAAGCCAATGCTTCAGTTTATTTATATGGAGAGCTACGCCTCTTGCAAAGTTACCATCCAATGTCAAATGATATAGGATGGAATTTTCATATTTATAACAGGGAGAGGAAAGTTGATTTTACAGCAAAATGATATAGCGAACCATTGACTCTTTTCCAATGACCAGTCCATGTCGGTGGTGGAGGAAGCCGTAACTAACCAGTGGATAGATAGATCTCGGATTAGTGATTCCCATTTAAAAAATGTTTCCTATTCAGTGATGTCAAAAACGTAACAAGCAAAATGCAACAAACATTCAAGAGTGCCACATTAAAAGTCATTTGTAAATCTTTTCTTTGGGTAAGATGAGTTCAGTCTTCGTGCGCTGCTTAAAATTTTAAAATTCAACTTCTGATATGTGGGAAAAAACTGATTCATCGAACATTGGTTTTTAGGTTTTTAAAGATATGTGCGGCCCGCCAAGACCTGCAACTCTTAATTTTGACAATTGAACTGCCATATAGACAGCGGTGTAAGGTTCATATGGACAGCAGACTTTCTTATTCAATTGCAACATAAACAATACATACCTTTATAACTCTATGAAATATGTGGCCATTATAATATCCATCTCTAGAGTGAACGCAAAAATTCTCGACAGTTTTCGGACATTCATTCATAAATAATTTGATGTGTACATCTCCTACTGTGGTATGTATGATTGCTTTGTCAGAAACCTTGAATATAAAATAATGTCTATTTTCAAACCAAGAATATATTACAAAGAAGACTGTGCAGTACAAATCATGTTTTCGATAGGAGTCCAAGGTATATATTTTTGAACTCCCCACAGTTGGGAGTCGGGAGACAATATTCAGAAATACTGTATTTGCTCGTTTTGTAGCCCGGGCCCATATTTTTTTCAACCAACTCACTGAATTGAATAAGAGAAAATAATGGATTGAATTTAGTATGCTTATGCAGGATCCATTCATCCATAGTCAATTCTTGGAAAAAATACATCAGTTATTATGAGTAGAGCAGTTTTCCTTAAACTGGGCCCCTTATTGTGCATCTGGCTGGTTCTCTGGGAGTCACAAACAAAGTTTTTCTCTTTAAGGCACAAACATGAAAGTTTGAGGGTAGAAAAGGGTATTCTCTAAATATTCGAATAATATTCCATGAAAATTAAATTTTTGAACCTGTTAAAGGTATTATTTGCATGGATTACAACAAAATCAGCTTGATCATATTTTTATACCTTTTTTCTCAGTGGAAAAAAACAGAAAAGTATATCAACTTCTAATGTTATTATATTCTTTTAGATTCTGTAACAGTCTCGACATCCCTGATCGAATTGTGCAACTATTTACAAAATTGATGACTAATTCCAGTATACGTAAACAGCTTTGGTTCCCGCAACTTGCCGCGGATATTCTCGCACTCTTGACAGCGTACGCAGCAAGTGATTTCAACATTAAAAATATTGATGGAGAGAGTATACAAAAGTATGCAGATTCCGCCATTAAAATTGTATCTCTGATAAAATCAGTCCTTACTCCGACCCTTGACCCCCACCATAGAGTTGAAGATCAAGCTCTTCTTTGTCTCGTGTTTATTTGCGAAAGTTGCGACCATGGGCAAACAAAATTTGTCTGTGAGAAAATATATTCTCATATTGTTGAGAGTGGACTCCTCAAAATTGTCTCAGATGGAGCTAGTGAGTATATGAGATGGAAACAGCAGATTGAATCTCACATGACTGATGGAGATACCTCCTCCAAAAGAGCGCATGAAATTCAAGCTTTATATATGAGTGCTCTTGCTGCATGTGTTTATTCCCCTGTTGTTGGCTTTTTAACAAGGAATTATAAGCGAGTGGGTGCGACACAACTAGCACAGATTGTACAGTCAGACCGCAGCGCTATAGACAACATCTTTGTCGGTATTTCGGACCCATCTACAGCGATAAATATTTTGAAATTTATTTATTCGTGCTGTCAATCCAGCCATGATGTCTGCCGCTCGTTTTCCACTCCGCAGAATTTGGACCAGCTTTTACGTCTCATGCAAGGAAGATTTGAGATTGGTGATGCTGCATTGAAACAAGGTTTTGAAATAACGTTAAACTTATTGAGTGTTCTTGTCCAAGCCCACCCAGATACTCTATTAGAACTTCTTAAAGAGTATTTGTCGCTTTTCGCTACGATTTTCATAGAATCTGAGGTTCCTACTCACATTCTAGCAGCTGCGACGTTGATTAACGAATTGAGCAACATTGGCGCGATTTTCGAACTCAATATATCAGATTTTTTCGCGTCTGTGAGCATGGCGGTCGCAAATTTAACAGAAGTGGATACTCTACCGCCGTACGATCGTGGATTACTGGATGGCGTAGTAGACATGATAAAACAGTTAGTAACGGAGGGTGGGGACCAACCGGCCGCTCAAGAATTCATGGAGTGTGGATCATGGAATGCACTCTGGCACAGGCTTGCTCATTCTCTTCGTGTTGATTTTAATGACGGCGCTGAGACAGAGACGATTCCATCAGCGAGACCTGTGAATCATCCGGCACGTGAACATGATGTTTATGATCCAATGCTGTTGTCACCCGAGGGAATCTTGTCTTTTTTGCATGTAAGGCCTTCAGCATCTTTTTACTTACATTAAAATGAGTTTTCTTTACAATATATTCTGCTATGAATTACATTGTAAATGGTCGAGTCACAGGCAATAGTAATGCATTAGTATATACTACTCCAGCCTGGCCAGCAGCATATATTTAAAGATATTTACTTCCCCGAGGGCAATGAGAAAATGTTAAAAAGGCATTATATTTTTCTTGGATAAAAAATATACAATCCTGCATATTGCCCTCATTGAAAGTTTGTCTGCTACAACTGATATTGTAATTATGAGACCCAACCAAAGTTCACTTACTAAATGACTGGCATCATTTTTTCCAGGTTGCATTAGCAGTGTTCACTCTTGAACCATACCAGTGTGTTCCCCTTCTTTCTGCAAGTGATTCAGTAGTGGTTCTTTGCTTGTTAGCATTATTGGGAGAAGAATTTAAAAAATATTTGAATCCTACTGTGAAGACTCCTGTGTTGGATGAAGATTCAGATGGAAGTATACATACTGATATTGTATTACAGGTGATAAAGATCATTAGGTTTTAATATGCGATATATTTAATATGCGGATACCAAATTTTTTGGTAGCAGAAAAATCGTTGGCAATTTGTGTGTTTATTTACAATTTCGATATTTTTTGGACTGTACGCCTTCTTATTTACTTCAGGCTTTCGTTTAAATTTATCGATCGGCCCTGTCCCCACTCTGGAAGACGCTATAAAAACACGGCCAGCAGTAGTTTTCTGCAGCATTTGGGTTTAGGCCAATTCCATTTTTGTGTATACATTTATTGTTTTGCTCAGCAATTAGTATAGATTGGTTTATGACTGGATTGCAATACCTTTATGGTGTTGTCAAAAGTTACTGTGCTCCCCCGAAGCTTTTCTGTTTATCTGGGTGAACGACGCCGCACTCGGGCTCTGAAAACACGACTAAATTTTAGACTCTAGATTCGTTTTTAGATAGCTATTGTCTGTCCATATAAATTCCAACAGTCAAAATGCTGAAATGGTCTGACTTTTTAGGCTCAAAATCTTAGCTACATAGATATCGTTCTGGACGTGTTTTATCAAGATCAGCGTCATCATATTCATAATTGTAAGTCTCAATTGCTTCTTTATCTGAAGGTGTGCATTAGAAATACGCGCTAATTCAAAGCAATTTCTGCAAAAACTCTACCCTTTAGCATATTTGCAATTGTTCTGCTAGATCGCTGGAAATACAGATAAAAAATCTGAATCAATCTGAGACACTTCTCTATCATTCTAACCACGTACGAGTATTTATGGCTAATATACCTCAACTTTATTTGGTTATAAATCTGAATCATATCACTAGATAGTGCATACTTTATGTCACGCCTCCTAAATCTTCTGTTTACAACAAAATTATCGGAAGCCGAATTTTCCCCTACTCGGCAAATTTTCATATACTACATCCGAATATACCTGATTGTACCGTATATGACATAGGGAACTCAAAGTACTTTATCTGCTCAATAAGTCAACATACTTTACGAAACTGAACAAACGAATCTTAGCTAATTTAACAACTGAAATCCACTTCTGAGGGAAGATGTTGCACCTATACTAATTTTAAACCACCCCCTCGTGAAACCACATAAACCGTTAGAGGTTGCAATCAGTTTGTAAAGCTCCTGTATACACTATTCTTTTGCTCCATGCACAAATATTACGAATTCGGCATATATTAATTGGTATAGTTGCTTGAGATATGACCATGGTCCACCAGCCTGACACGAGTACCGGAGACCGCATCTTGCAGAAGTCGCTTGCAGCGTCATCAGGCGGCGGCAACGCAAAATAGCAGTTGCATCAAATCAACTAAGTTCTGCAGTAGTACGTTGAGTAGAAAAAGCATTCTGCGGCAGGAAATGTGGGTCATGGCTAGTTTACAATATGTTGTTGCATACGTGTTACACGTTCCTGGAGAGGGTTAATATTGAAGTGTTGTTTTCTGTGCTGAATTCACATCAAAATGCACTTTTCTATACTTCAGATTTTTATTTGACAAATGAAGGGGTATTGGGTAAAGTTCCTAAACCCGGGGTCAAGTTGAGTCAATCGCTTGAGTTAATTCTCAGCGCCTAGTTGAGTATGATGATTTTGTCCAGGACTTTGATTAATGGTGATCGAGCTTCCCCAACATGTGCTTGAATACCACTATCTTTAGCCCAAACTTTAACTATCGTCATTGGTATTTCAGGTGCTGAGATGTTTCTGCTTCCCATTTGCAATTGACACAAATGAAATGTTCCTACATCAAATATTCGAATGTCTCTGCGAAGTCAATCTTGTTTCTATAGTTTTGAACCAATGCAAGTGTTCTGTTCCATATGCTAGACTCGATGTCCCTATTGGACTGATATGCCGACTTGCTTTAAGTCACAAGCCATGCCTTGATGAGTTTACATCTTGTCTTAGAGGGGATGTAACGAAGAGCTTGGCATCAATTCTAATTCATGAGGAAACACGACCTATCACTACCTGCGATTTGTTGTCCTTATTGGGGCACGTAGCAAGAATGACCCCAGAAAATGCAAAATCTGTAAGTGAAGTTGTTTTGAAGCCTTTCGACTCAGATATCACCCCTGCTATTCTTCCATGCTTGAGTTCCACTGATGTTACTGTACGCACAAAGTCTTGCAGTCTTTTGGGGAATTTACTTCGGAAACAAAATCAAGGCATTATACAAGATTTGCCGTCGAAAATTAAATCTGATATATTTGAATCGTTATATCAATGTCTCGCAGTGAGCGAAGGCATGGTCAGAAGGTCCGCATCATTTGCGTTCGGTAATATTGCGTACATGGGATGTACAGAAAGTAACGGAGATGGAAATACAGCTTCAACTGTTAGCAAAGATCTTGGCAAACATTTGGAAAAAGCAGTTCCTCTTTTGACTAATTTATTGAATGATGCGACTCCGAAAACCAGATCAAACGTATCTTTTACTTTAGGAAATTTGTCCGACTGGGGCTCGTCACTTAGAGAATCAATACAAGATAGCCATGCCCTCAAAAGATTGCTTGATGTTGCATTACAAGACAATCAAATGTGTGTCAAACAGGCTGCATTTGTTGCACTTCGCACTGCAGCCTCGCACGTCTCGTTAAAAAAAGATCTTCTGAAACAAAACGCTGAAGAAAAATTGGTCGAATTTGTTACCAACTCTGGACAGAATCAAAGTACGACTCTTCCTGCATCAGCGAGATACGCTTTTTCACCAAGGATGGTTTCGGCAAGAACGAGACCTTCAACATATTCTTCACAATCTAAGGTTGTGATAGATCACGCAAAGAAACTCATAGACGAGCTGAGACTTATTGATTAGTAGCAACAGCAATTGAACTGAATACTGAAATCAAAGCTTTTACACATTCACAGAAAGAACATTGCTTTGTGCCAGTGGCGCAACCAGCGGGGGGGTTACGGGGGTCGTGTCCCCCCCGTTTTAAATTCGTTTTTTTTTTATTATTGTTCTACGTTAAAACAACGTCGTTCTACGGTCATTACAATCCGGTGAAAACTACTTTTTTCCAGTGCTTTATCACGTCGACGTAATTTAACACCGCCCGACTTCAATCATACCTTTTTGCTGATAGGTACGTAATAATCGCTATCCTCGCGTATATGTTTGTATTCGAAAATGAGATATGTTATCTCAAAAGTAGAAATCGCGCGCTGTCGATGCGAATTGAAAGCGACAATAGCATAATGCTATCTCTCTCTCTCTTGTGACGAATACTCTCGTGCTTCATCATCTTGACGCAATGTAACGCCGCCCGTCTTCATGTTATAATAATGCAGTAGAAACTCTGAAAATCTGGATACGAAAATTATTTTCGGAAAAATATTGCTTCGATTAACCTAAGATTTTCTACATATGAAAGGCCGAAAACCGAAAACGCCGTACACATCCTACCGCCCCCGTCCACGTTCTGATTTAAAAACATTTCACAATTATTTCATTTTTTATCGCAATCGAAAGCAGCAATGTGTGGCACGGCAATAACTAACGGTCGTCGTGAAAGGTTTTCAATAAACTCTGACTTGAAGTGCTTATAAGACGTCGAGGACGTTTTTGGTTGAAAATTTTTTACATTTGTTATCGTAGATTTCAATTTAGTCAAGATATGTTGTGCGTCTCGGCAATAAACTTAAAAGCAAATCCTGTCCTAATTAATTGTTTTCATCCTCAGTTTCGATAGTTATCGAACTCAACGGGAAATTTTTTAATTTCTTGCAATCTATAAAATAGCTTCTAATTATTATTTGGTTTCTATCGGAGATTTTATCGTTATCCCGAGTCCCGACGTCGTTGATAACAATATCGTTCATTTTAAGTTGGAGGTATTGGTTTATAATCAAAAAATTATAACACATAACATGAAAAATTTAAATCGACGCTGACTCAAAGAGTAAAACACGTTTTTCCATCTTTATTCTCCATTATTGGCGAACGGAAATTTGGGAATCGGGTTTAACTAATTTGATTATGATGACGATGGTAAACAAAAGTACACAAACATACCATACCGTTCTTAGTTTTTAGTCGTTATTTCTCTGTCCTTTCTTCTTTCTATGTGCATATTGAGAACATAAAACGTGTTTTATTATTGAACTCTGCGCTGATTTGAATATTTCATGTCGGCTGTTATGTATTTTGGTTTGTAAATGAATACCGCTAACTTTAACTGAACTGATGTTGTCATCAATGCCGGATGCCGACGAAATCCGCGATAGATATTAAGTACTATTTAAGAGCTATTTTATACGCGCTAAATTAGAAGAAATGAAAAAATTTCCTGTTATATTCGGTCATCGGTATCGAAACTGAGGATGAAAACAACTAATTAAGACACAATTTGCCGAGGACGCCTAAACCATCTCGACTAAGTTAAAATACCCGATAAGAAAATATTTTCAATCAAAAACGTCCTCGAAGTCTTATAAGTTCTTCAAGTCGGCGTTTATCGAAATTCTTTCATGTCAGCTGTAATATATTGCCGAACCACACATGGATGACGACGCTAGGATATGTGCGCCATATTCGTGATTATTATAAACACGAAAAAACAGTATTTGAAGTTTGCGATATTTGAATTTAAATTCGATTTGGACATCCCTGCATTAAATTAGTCAGTTTTTAGTTGTGTTTCCAAAAATTAGTTGTAAATCAATTATTTCAATTGTCATTATGTCTTCCGGTGAGCTTCAGTTTAGTTTAGAATTTTTCCGGGGTTAGGGTCGGGAAAAGGTCCATTCGCAAGAAGTGCATTTTGTTTTTAGTCTTGACGAATTCACCCAACGAGCAAGGCGCGGCACGAGGGAAACACTGGAATTTGTTCAAGCCGTTTTTCACTATCCACGAGGCGCAAAGCGAGGGAAACGTTGAAAATAATTAACAGCTTTTCGTTAGCAATTCGCTGGAATGTAATGAACGGCGTTTTGCTACCCACGAGGTGCAAGACATAGCGAAGCGCCGTTAATGAACGAGTGCAAGGTAAGCGAAAGGCTGGGATTTAATCGATGGCGTTTCCCTTTTAACCATGAGCAATTTATCGTGGTCAGCGGGGCGACACCTAGTGGCGTTGCGACTTACGTCGTGGTTGCACTGTGTAAATTCCGGTCGGACCCCCCCGTTGAAAACGGCCTGGTTGCGCCACTGCTTTGTGCACATGGCATATGGGGATTCCCATCAAACTTCGCGAGTTGTCCATCATACTCTGTAAATTCGGGGACACGCAGCGCAGCCATGCAACTGTTGCATTTTTTGGAGACTGAGATACTAGAAATTCTAGTGACTACAGCATCTAAATATTTAATTTTCTAATATTTCATCAAAAAAAAATTTTCAGCTCGTAATTTTTTTTTTTCAATATTTAATTTCTAGTAATAATTTGAAATTTTCAAGATGAATTTGTGTGATCAATGTAATCTTCATTTCATGGTTTTTGATCGCATTACCGTTCCATTGTCATTGGCAGAGGTAAAAAAGTACACTCCGAAGATGGAGCCAAAGATACTGTGATATCAATCCAGTAGCCAGGGGGGTGGTTTTGGGGGTCTGAACCCCCCCTTTTGAAATGTAAAAAAAAAAACGTTTTCCTGTGTACATAGCAATTTTTCGTAGCTTGAAACGTTTTTTAGACCCTCAAGACTGAAAACACACGTTTTCAGGCGTTCGGCCGGACCTGCTAGCTGTTTTGATCTAACTTGGCGAATAGAAATTTCAGAACCTCCCCCTTCAAAAATTTCTGGCAACGCCCCTGATTCCAATACCAGCCAGAATGCATGACGACACCCTCTTATTGGACACGTTTAGTGGCCATGACGATCGTTTCAAAATTTTGTTGTTATTGTTATTTTCTTTCGTCATTATCATTAAAAAATCGCTTTTCTCTTCGAATACTGGACCAATTGCTTTGAAATTTTCAGTGGTTAAAGATAAAATTTTTCTCCAGAAGGCTATTACTTTTTTTCCCCCGCTATGACGTCATCAAAATTATTGCCATTGGGTGGCGCTACGTGTCCAAATATTTGAGCATAGCTCTCTTGTTATCTTTGAAATATTCCTAAATTCCCATGCTACATAATATCTGACTTCACAGATTTTTTTTACCTTTATACTTACTTGTATAGTACTAGTCATACAACTGTGTGGTTGTTCTGGGCATTTGTTTTTCCCACTGTTTTTAATACTTTTTATCGATTGTTTTGTGTAGATGTCTATTTTTGATAAAACTATAATACATTTGATTTGTGATATGTATTTGGTTGCTAATATATTTATTATTTTATAGAGAAAAAAGATTCTTTACTGTGGTGAACAGACTGGTACAACTGTATAGGGCTGTTATATGTTGCGAAAATCAGATTGAGTGCTGCTTATAAAAAAGTCATGTGTGGCGCACATATTTCTGAAGCCGGGGTTAAGCGTTTGAGAGAGTTGGACTTGTAGAAGATTTAACATCCCGCCTACCACCTCATCCATGTGATAAATTGGACAAGCGGGTCTTTTCAAGAATATCAGCCTTTATATATCTATGGACAACTGCTTGTCCAGGGGAAGTTCGGATTGAATTGTGTCTAAAAATGTAACCCTCATTTAAAAGAGCAAAATAGTACTCTGTCCATTTCCCAACAAGAAAAATGCAATCACAAGCTTATTTTATTGTTTCTGATATCATCATCGCAGCGATTATACATAATAGATATATACAGTAACATCACTAAAAACAGCTTTTTACTAACAACTCTACTAACTATTTCTATTAACATCAGCTCAAATCAGTTGATCAACGAATCCATAAGCGGCATAAACTATAAGCTAAAAATTTTGAAGACATAGGGTGAAAAATGATAGGGTCAAAATAGCACTCAGGACGATGCTATCCCCGAAATACATGAAATCAACGTCAAAATTATATATTTTTGTGCTACCATAAATATGCCCTAGAGACTATTCTTAAATAATAATATGAGTTATAATAAATTGTATAGGAATTGAGCAATCGATTATTTGGTAAATTAGACTTTCCATTATCTATCCAATTAGCTTTGGTTATTTGGGCTTGATTACGAATTAACATGTTTTTTTTTCATCTGCAATTCTACATATTTCTGGTTGACATCTGCTTCCAAATTGAAAACGGGTTTTTTTCCATCGATCTAAATTCTGATTTGTAGAATTTTGTGAGGAGTAATTTTTAGGTTTTTTTCTAAATATTTAAAACTATTACCACAATATGCGTTTTACCTTTCAATTAACTGCTGCACGAAATGCTGCAAAAACCCATGGTTAGATATCACAACTGAGATTTACAAATAAATACAAACAAACACTCACACTTACAATTATAATCAGGGCTGGATTTAGCCGATTAAAGATGAGGCCTGTACCCACAGTGACATCATACACGTTTTACAAATTTATTGTAACATCATAATATTAACATGACTAAAATGCATGATGATGTTATAAGTTAGTTTTGGCATTTGCACGAAGAACGAAATTTTAGTTACACACAGGATATGTGTTTCAACCCTCTTGCATGCCACTTTCTATTCGGCAGGGTCGGGCTAGGGGGCATTGTCCAAATAATAGTAAAAAACTGATGAATAGAATTTTATATGTTTGGAACAAGAATAATTAACCTGATTAAAAACTGAAACATATTTTAATTCAGTTTGAACTTCTGAAACATTTCTTAAAATTTAAAAACCATTTCTTAATGAATGGCAGTTCAACATTGAATGTTGAGGCAAATCCGGCCCCCAGTATAGTATAAGATGCTAAACATGTTGTAGATAATTTGATTTGGAAATTAAAACATAATTTATTCATTGGGGGTCAGCTCTTCGCCCATCCACTCGTATTCAGTCAGCAGTTTATAGACGGCTGGCCGTTCTTCAGGTTTTCGTTTGAATACATCGTTCAGGAGTTTCTGAAATCATAAACAAAATTATATTGAAACATATACTTTGGAATGCTCTAAACCTATTTTACTGGCTGTTACAGCTACATTAGCAAAAATTTAGATCTGGCTTTTCCAACCAAAATATCAAATGAAAGCACTTCTCGTACATTATTATGTAGCTATTTCCCACCTTCAAAGATTCTGATATGCCCGTTGGTATATACTGGACAATTTTACCACCCAGAATCATTTCCTTAACGTCCAATTCCGTGAATTTTCTATCGAATGGTGGTTCTGCTTTCAACATTTCAATGATGGTACAACCGAGACTCCTGTAAATGGAAGAAAAAGTGCGTTTGTGTGATTTTTTGATCGAGGTGAGTATGAACATAATTACAGCAGTGACACAGAAGATCCATGGTTGTAAATTCCGAAAACAAGTTGTCCTTCGAAAACATTTTGGCCATGAGAATTTGGCACCCTCCTCTAAAACTGTAAAAGTTATTTTTTGAAAAGCGATTTTCAATAGGGCATTGTCAGTTAAACAGAAGCTCAAACGTCTTCTCCAACCCTATTTTGGTCCATTAGCGACCGATTCACTGATAACCCGACGTTTTTGGCTCATTACAGCATCCACTACTATGTGGATGGCTCTTTGAGGTTATCATTAAATATCAGTAGCTACTTGTACGCTCACACCTGTCCCTGTTTGAAGTGTCTCAGAAAAATATTCTGGCCCTCCCCAAAATTTCCGGCTCCCTACGATTTTGTTCTATTAAAGCAGGGGTGGCCAACCTTTCACATACCATGCGCCACGTTTTAAACATAATGTTTCAGATGCGCCGTAAATCTCTTGTATTCCCACGCCTAATGTCCGCTTCTTGTTGAAATTATATAAATTTATAATACACACACATATATACACACGTATATGTAGTTTTTACAATTTACAACTTCACATGAATAGAAATTAAGCAAGGAAGTATAATAAATAAAACTGATCAATTTTATTTAAGTACCGCCTTTATGAGACTTTTGCTGCTGTTTTACTTTCGCCAGTTTTTTTATTCTTGGAGTTAAGTTTGTTACTGAGAGGAGCAGTGCATTTACTCCAGGCTTTTTCGAGATTAGTACTCGCGTCACAGCAAGCGATTTTACGCTTCGCTTTTGTCGACAACGGTCATTTGAAGTTTGGATGAAAAAAGTGGTATTTAGGGGTCATTTTCAGCATGTTGTGCGTTGATTTATAATAAATTTTTTTGGCTTGGGCAATTCAACTGGCTGTTCAATGGTTATTGGGATATATTTGGGAAGTCTGGGCAAGGGAAAATCCATGTTTCAAGCTGATAAATGACGATTTTCCATTTTTCCAGAAGTTCTGAAAAATAGTAAATTTTACTAATTTTTGCTAAAAGTCTAGAATGAATGTCATAAAGTCCGTCTAAAAGCTTTTACGGCGACGTGGAGTAAGGAGAATAGATTTTAGGTACAATCAAAAGTCACCATGTAAATCGCAAAAAAACTGCTTGGCGTGGAGAAGCCAAGTGCAATTAACAATTTTGGCATGAAAAGGGTTAAAAATACAATGCGCCACCTCTAATCATGCAATGCGCCACGTTTGGCGCATGCGCCATAGGTTGGCCACCCCTGTATTAAAGCAACTATTCCAATGACTTACCATACATCCGTTTTCTCTGTAACAAGCTGGTTACCTTTCACCGCTTCTGGGCTCATCCACCTAACAGCACCTAGAATTAAAAAATATGTGGGTCAAATGACTATACCGGATGATTAAAATCACTCCGACACGCAGCAATTCAGTAGGTATAAGAACTAAAAAATAATTATATCTAACCAATCCCATCTCTTGTGGCGTTTTCTGTTCTTGCAAGCTGAAGGTCTTTTATAAATCCAAAATCAGCTGAAATAATGGAATAAAAAATACAAGTAAGTCAACTCATTTAAATATTGTTTCAAATGAATATATTGATATATTAATTGTGATATTTCTGATTCATATGGGAGTGATTCGTTATGATAATTGTTATCACAATATCACAGTAAAATGCGATTCCTATATAGCCTTCAAATAATATCAATTTTCATTAATCATAATAAATCTTTACCGACTAAAGTAGCTATTGTTGAGCTTTATTCATTCTAAATTTCATTTTTTAAGAAGTTAGTTCTCATTACCAATTTTGATCACACCAGTAAAGCTTATAAGTATGTTGTCTCCTCTAATGTCTCGGTGGACGAATTCTTTGCCATGTAAGAATGAAAGTCCTTCCATTATCTCACAAGCGCACATTCTTGTCTTAAATTCATTGAACCCTCCCACTTCTATAATTTCATCAAGGAGAGTTTTCTGGGGATATAGAAAATAAAATCTTAAATCAAAATTTAGATACCCAGGCAATATCAACAAGTAGTAAATTATTCGAATCAGTTCAGAGCAAAATTTCAAATCGCTGCTATGTTTTTTCTTTTCGCCATCGGTCAAGGTTAATTCTCCAATTTTTTTTTGTTGAAGCCGTATTTTTTTAATATAATTCTTACATATGATCATTGTCTATTGTGAGTTAATGATAAATAAGTGTTTTTGATTGTGTGTGAACGCTCAGAAATCTGTCTCAGTAATGTATTCTATGTTTTCAGTAATTCATTTGTTTACAAGACCAATTACAATGAAAAAAGTCACATACAACTACATATCTCCCATTGACTGCCAAATATTTGAGATTCAATTCGATAAAATTATGTGATTCGATTCTGAAATCATCAGGTACCGGTACTTGAAAAAGCCCAGCCCTAACTACAGCCTCTCGCCCAGTTACCAGTCCATGTCGAATTAGTTAGCCAATTTTCAGATGCATGAACTTGAAAATGCTTGAGATGTATGAACGAACATCTTGAAGTTGTTTTGATGTCATATTGAATCTATTCTCTATTCTGCGAAATATTATGTCATGAATATATGCTGGTGACCAATGTTCCCTCTAATTTTTGTAGTATGTGTGCGCAGAAATTTTGGTGTGTGCGCACTTTTTTGGAAATGACTAATATTTGTGCAAAAACTAATGAAGAAATTTTGACGTTCTAACCGGGTAATAAGTGGGCTTATTAAGAAAATTTTGGTAGAGAAAAGTTTTTCTATAGATTGTAAATGCTTTAGTGAAGGCTATATGTTATCAGTAGATAACAATAAACATACATGGAAAATAGTAAATGAAATTGATTGTAACAGATGATTACATTGTTCAATAAAATGATTGTGACCTCATAAAAAAATAGTGCCGCAATGAGTGAAAATGCTTATCAAGGTCTTCTTATTAGTCTGAGAGCTGTGCAAAGTTGGATGTGTGTCATACCACATATAGAGTAAGTTCTTACTGTACACTTTCTAACCTGTGCTGGGCATATTCTCGAACCGAGATGTGACAACAGAGATTCTTGTAATTGTCTTTTGAACAGATTGATAAATGTATGCTAAAGATTTTTATCAACTTTTTCTGGCCAGTTTCAGACATCGATACATTAAAATTTGAACAGAATATTTAACTAAAAGTTTCAAAGTTACAGCATGCATTTACGATAAGATTTTCAATATTTATCACTATTGAGGGAGACAGAATTCAGATGGAGCTTGGACTGACCAACGGTTTCCAAAATCAGCCTATGGCAAAAGAAACAAAAATCGAACTATACCATCATTAGTTCCATTGCCAATATGTAGGTTCGTCCTTCATCACGCTCTTCTATTTTGCAACCATAGAACTCAATCAGATGTTTGTGACATAGTTTCTTGAGAGCAAAATTGAATTCTCTTTTTTCCTTTTCTTCCAATCTGTCCAATTTCGCCTAATAAGAATTTTATTCTTGAAACTTGCTCTGTTACCATAATTTGGATAACGTATGGTTCTAACATATTTTAGTGAAAAACAATGGAACCAAAGTTTTGATTAAATATAAGATCACAACTTAATGTGCCTGGAAATTATTTTAAAAGCAAACAATTGATTTCTTTCACACAAATATAAAAAACTTCTTTACCTGTTTAACTAAGATTTCTTTTATTGCAAATAGCTTCCCATTATGTGTTGAAACTTTCCAAACATCGGCGAATGTTCCACGGCCAATTCTGTCTTTGTACTTCGTATTGTATAAATACTCTATGGCAACAATTTCAAGGTTTTTGGTAGTTAGAGAACGATGTAAGAATTAGTACAGAAGTCTATAAAATTCATATACACATTTTGAGACATATAATTATGTACATGTTAAGCTCAATACTAAATTGTGGCATTATTTGCTCATTTACACACAGAATGGAAACCATCGATAAACATGAAAAGAGATAATATTAAGAAATATAATTTTTGCCATATATTAATTGTAAATTGTTCATTTTCTTCTTGTTGATATATTTGAACATTCTCCTCTTGATTTATATACACAACAAGCAACTAGTACTACTAATATTTACCATTATGCTCATCACGGCTATCAATTTCGACAGGATTTTCTGTAATGAAACAAATAACACTGTGTTGAAAGGTATAAATATGACAATTTAAGATATGCAAGATTGATTATACTTTCGACTTTAGTAATCCATTGTAGATTTTTCAGTTCTGAAATAGGAACTCTATTTTTTTTCCAATTCATTGATTTTGCGAGAAACTCCTGTATAAATCAATGAAATATTAAATAACTAGATATTATAAAAAAACGTAATCTTCCAGCATTTTTAGCATTGAGTTCTCAGCATACAGGATCGATAACATCTGCTATTTGCAATGCAGTCATCTTCAGAAAATTTTGAGCTCATTAATATTTGGGTATAAAGCTTCATGACTCATGACATGAACCAAGCCATGTTCAAGTTGAATTCTTTTGAATTAATTTTTCCAATTTTTAATAAAATAATATTAAATGTGGATCTCATATAATGCCAGCCAGTTCATTTGCACATGATTACCATGTATTTTATACAAATAAATGTCAATTTGAACATTAATTATTTAGATCGGAAGTCATCATATCCTGTATGAACGCTTGAGAACATCTGTCTCATAAAATGAAGCCAAACATTGCTTACAATGTAAACTGTAACTACTTACTCTTAGTTGCTTGCTTGCTTTTGGAATGGGCGGAATTAGCATTGTTGCCGTAAAAAGTCTTCTTTGTGTCCATTCCTTATCGTATAGAGGTGGTTTACCAGTAAGCATTTCATATACTGTGCATCCTACACCCCTATGATTGTATTTAAAAAAAATAGGAAATGTTTGAAACATTTTTGCCGTTAGTTTTTGTCTAATATATCAAAAGTGAATCAGAAATATTCAAATTTTCTTTTCTAATAACAGTACAAATTTGGGCAATGTGTTAAAAATTGAAAGTGCTTTGCTCACCAAACATCATTACTTTTGTCCATTGCAAAAGATCCATGCCCTGAAATTTCCTCTGGGCTCCATTGAATGAATTTTTCTACAATGCAATAAATAAAAATTGATGTTTGGCCATAATGTAGATTTACAAACGCAAAATAAGCACAGAAATGAGTGACGTTTTTTGAATCTCAGCTAGGGGATTTCACCTTTTTGATTTACCAATTTTCTTGAAAAAAACTTCATCTAATTTAATATCAACATAGTATGCAATGCATACATGCACTAATACCTAGACCATGTGCCAATAACTAATCTGAAAACGCGTAAAAATTTAATGCGTGAAATTTGGGTGCTCCTGAAGTACGATATGTGCACCAAGATGGCGCACAACTTGAACATAGTATGTGTACCAGGTTAGGGTTCAGGTTGTGCGTCATCTTGGTGGGCATACTTCCAGAGCGCCGAAATTTCTGTTTTATCTTTCTTGAGATAGTAGTTCCACTATGGTAATTTGTTTCTGAGCGTTACAAGAATCCATGTTCCATGCCAATGGAAGATGGGAAATTCTAACAATTTTTCATTGCATGCTATATTTATATTTTTCTAATTTGATGTTACATGATTTGCTCAGTGTGTTTTATTAGTGTTTATTGAATTGTTGTAATTTCCCACCATCTGAAGAAGATGAATATGTCAGCTTTTCTTCAAGTATTCTTCCAAGAGCAAATTCACCTTTAAAGAATATTTGACAAAATATAAGCCAGACAAAGTGAATGGAAGATTCCGATACCATCTTTGATCCAAATTGGATCAAGTATCGCAGATCAGAATCTTGGTTAAAGTAACTTATTTTTGGTAGTGCGTGAACAATATCAAAATTCTTTTTATTTTTAATCTCGCAAGTATTTTTAAATACCTACCTATCTTAATTCCAAAAAATTTTTTGAATAAAATATTAGAACACTTTAAATCTCCATGTATTAACATTTTGCTGTGCAGAAACTCAATCCCCTCAAGTATTTGAAGTGTGAAGGTAGCTGCATCGTTTTCTGTTATACCTTGTTTCTTTTCTCTAATGTATTTTTCAAGCGAAAGCTGAAAAGCAAGCAAAATTTTGAACATAGGTACGTATCAAGCATATATTGTGTTTGATTTTGGTATTTGTCGAATGATGGCACCCGATCTCCCTCTTTTCCATGTTATCAGAAAATTGAATGGTCCATTTTTCTCCAGACAAATTTAGAGTCAGAAAAATATACAAAAATATACATGTCATATACAGGGTGTCTCAAAAGTAAGTATACACTTTAAATTTTGATTTGCTTTTCAGGTCATAGAGTGTTCAATTCTTCAGAAAACTTAGTATGGATAAGTAGTAAGGCAAACTCAGCGGCAGTCAGCGCCTCTTTAACAGAGAATTTGGAATTATTGTTTTCCTCAGAGCGTCCGCTCCTTGGTCTTCCTGATCTTTGTGCATCAACTGCAGATCCAGTTTCCATAAATTTTACAATAGATTGCATAAATTTTTTCGTTGTGTAGGAGCCAAATTAATTCCAAAGGCAAACAATACCTAAATTTTACTACTTATCCATACTTCAAACGTTCTGAAGAAATTAACACTCTATGATGAGGAGCTGAAAAGCAAATCAAAATTAAGAATGTATACTTACTTTTGAGACACCCTGTACAATATACATCCAAAAAAAGCATCTGTTGATGTCAATCATGTGGCAATATAGCAAAAAGTCATGGCATTAGCAATCATAGATTCGAATGCTTGAATGAAACAATGGCAAATCACACTACTATTCGCGACAGTTTAAAGATCATAATTCTGATCATGATTTTGTTAAATTTGATGGATTGTTATACCCAAATGCTTGGATCCAAACGCTCCATATAAATTGAGTAGTTTGGTGGATCCGGGATATACTCAATATACTTCAATAGCCTCTCATGATCCAAAGAAACCAAAGTTTGCATGCGATTGGCCAGTTCTTCAATAACCTGAAAAGTATTATATTGTCAAATTCTTTTTGAGATGGCGCTAAAGAAACCTTTTCAATATATTTGTCATTTACCAATTTTATATTTTCGTCATAATGAGGAAAAAGAGAGAAAATTTTCATGTTCATCCAGGAGAAAAGCATGTGTGGAGAACACAATTTCCGAATCCAAGTCAGATATTATAGTCAACCATTAAAACAATGCCTCATTAAAACAAATTTGTATTAAGTGTTTGATACCAACCGAAGGATCGGCCTGTTTAATAGTCATTTCCATCTCCACCGCCTCAGTAATCTGCTGAGAAGAAGCAATGAAATAATCGGCAAAGTACCCTCTCTTGATTCTCTTCCCTTGAGTCCATTTCGATCTCACATTTTCTTGAGCAGCTGCAATACATATTGATGATATCTCAGTAGCATGCATACTCTGCTATAAAATAGGTTTCCATCCCTTTTGTTGCAATTTTATCCAATCAGTATTAAAGAGATTGTAATAAGTTTCTAATAATGTTTTAATATTATTATTGTGCATTTTTTCTAATGTACAAGGATTGGAGCAAAACTTAAGTATAGTCTCGACTCATCTGTGGGAAATTTATCTTGTCTAAGATTTGGGTTAAGTGTAGTAGAAGACGCAGCCCCTAGAGTCTGATTTGGTGATGTCTTTCGTTTGATGTGTGTTTTCAGGTCTCGTTTTTTTGCCCCAAATGTTGTATTTTCTATATATAGTTAATGTTGTCAGCTTTGAATCGAAAAATTATATTCAAGTGTTCATTATCTCATAAACAGACTCGCAATCAAAATGTCTATTGTGATGTTCTTCTTAATGGCCCAAAACTGACTTTTGATTTAGACAATCAAACAATAAACGAGTTGGAAATATTTTCGGTACTTAGAATTTTCTAAATTAAAGTCATTGATATTGATAATGCAATTCATATCAGTGATAAAATAACATTTCATACTTGCACAAGTGTACAGAGGGGGGAGGCTTTGGGTTATAGGGATATACCTCCTCACATTAAAAAACATTATTATGACATAACATATTCTGTTGCCATGTCGTTTTATTACAGCTTTGATTTGATATTTTAGGAGAATTTATATTTTGGAATTTTCCAAATAAGATTTTGCGGATAGTCGACATAATGTCATGGCGGATTTTCCAGTTGCACAAAATACAAAATATGACATTAGAATGTTTTAATTTTTCAATGCACTGTCCATGAAATACGCCACTGCACACTTGAAAAAATCTTCCTATTGGGTGTTGCGTTTTAAGTAATATACCCAATTACCTTTTTGATCTTGTACATTTGATAATGATGGCATGGAAACTGGAAGCTGGCTACTTCTGGAAGCAGATATTGTCGGAATCAGGGTGTCTCCCATTGGTGCTCTCATATGTGAGTTTGTTTTCAGGTCTAGTAGTCAAATTTTAGTCTTTGTTAATACAACCAGGGCAAAATGTGATTGAACTAGTTTTTCCCTTCATGGTTATGTTTTGTATAGGCCTAGTACCGCCTGGATCAAATTCATAGGAAAAAGTGTATTTTAGAATTAGGGCATGGAAGAGGCAAATGATTTACCTGATTTCACCGTTTTGATCGCTTCCCGTGAGACGTTTTTCAAGGCGGTATCAACATTTTCATAGAATGTTTTGACTCGAGTTATGTAAGGTTTATTTCCAATTACTATCAACGGACCGCATTCATATTGGTGAAGTTGGTCTTCTGGATTGAATGTCACATCTTCAGTATTCCCATATTTTCCACCACCTTCTTCAAAGACTTCTACTTGGAAGGTATTGATGAAATAATCTTGTTGATGGCCAGAAAACGACGGTTGATTCCATCGAAGGAATAACTTCACGAAATTGTTATTGTCAGTTTTGAAAGATTCTTGCAAATTTTCCACGGTACCTTTATAGGAAAAAAAGGGGAAAATAAAATAAAAAAAAGAGTGCAAACGCACTAATTTCTGGGGGAAACAACTTTTCATCAAGTCACCTTAGTAAAAGTAAGATAGTAATATTTGACTCGGGAAACATATTTATATGTGTAAATGAAATAGCGTGGGATGGAGCATAATTAGCAGGATCACACAAAAAGTCAACAAATGTAGGTCTATTTTTAACAACAGATTAGATTGATACAATGTTTGGTGATGGCCCCAATACATAGAATGAGGTTGGTAACTTGATATAAATAAATGGCCAAAATGCATATACAGCAATTCATATATATATATATATACAGAGGGAGAGACCAATATGCATATACAGCTCGCTGGAAGAGAACGGAAGGGGCCAAAGTCAGATTTTTTGAAATTTCACTTTTTTTCATATTTTGGGGTTTTGAGCCATGCTCAAGATGGTATTCTTGAATTCCTAAATTTCTCAATAAAATATTTTTGCTGAGCTTCGAACTAAAAACAGAATAGGCCTAAGTTCAAATATTATGGATATCAGAAATAAAATGTCCGAAACTTACATCCCTAAGAATTTGTTTAGTGCAGCTTAGGCCTAAGTCACCTTGTTTTACCCTGCATCCCATACAAAAAAATTCAGAAGTTGTTAGAAACGGAATGAGCCAAAGTCCTTTATGGGGTAAAAACAGAAAGGAAGTGTCAAAAAATATTATTACAGAGATATTCTCATCCACATTAACCCTCTCCGGGCCCCTTCATCTTTTGGCAGTGGGAAAAACATGATATTTAGTGAAAGCAATACTTTTAGGTTATATAAGATAAATTTTTAAAAATTTTCGACACTCCGACTCCCTGGGGGGATTTACCGGATGTTGCACTAGTGCAACTTGTGCCCGGAACGGACTAATTCTAAGATATCACATGTATGTTGTTCAATCTGCAATACTTTGTAACGTGACCAGTATGTATAGCACGATGGTTGAAAATATTAATGGAAATGTCAACCGTTTTTCATGGCTCAATTCAAAACTTCAATTATAATTTAAAGGCGCAATGAATGTAAATAAATGTCAATATAGAGTTGTCCCTTGACACTTTCGTTTACCTATTTCTTTAAAAACTATTTTGAAACTTTGAATTTCCATGTATATATTAAAATGCAAGAATATAGAAAATCTAGATTTTACATCGAAATAGTTTTGCATTTACTTGCTGTTGTGTATTTTATCGGAGAAAGAATTTTTAGCGTGAGAGTCATTTTGATTACGCTACACTGCGAATAATTAGAAACCTTTTTTTGTAGCAGAAAAATCGTTGGCAATTTGTGTGTTTATTATATACAGGTCTACGATTTCGATATTTTTTGGACTGTATGTCTTCTCTTTTGCTTCAAACTTTCGTTAGAATTTATCGACCGGCCCTGCCCCCACTCTGGAAGACGCTATAAAAACACGGCCAGCGGTAGTTTTCTGCAGCATTTGTGTTCAGGCCAATTCCATTTTTGTGTATACATTATTGTTTCGCTCAGCAATTAGTATAGATTGGTTCATGAGTGGTTTGCAATACCTTTATGCAGGGGCGGACACTTTCCATAATTTTGGGGGGGCGAACTTGGATCGCCTACCGAAAAACACCGCGCCGTGTATCGTCACGTAACAATAACCTGTCGATGTCATTCTCAAGTATTAGCATGTCAGTTTGCTACTCATATATCGATTACCTAGGCTGCTTTGCTCGGACACGAAACTTGCGCGTCACTGAACCAATTTCTTGAATTCCGCGAGAATTAGCCCACGGCTCTTGCTAACATACAGAAAATAACAAATTTGAGGAGTCGTATTAGGTTATTGTTTCAATTCCTAGTTCTGCATAAAGCGCACTAACGCCGTTTCGTGAAATTAGAAATGCAAAACAAAGTAACAAGCTATTGTGCGAATTTTTTTCCTAAATTTTACCATGGAATTATCATTTGACTATAGTAGAATTGCCATTATTGCCGATTTATTAAATCATCATTTGAACTCGAAATAACATTCAGGATTCACGCAATGACTTTGCAGGGTTTTTATTTATAATTTAATACGAAAATAAACAGGCACAAGTTCAGGCGCGCAGCCAGGATTTAAAAAAAAAGGCGGGGTCAAAGTCGGAACTTCCCACTGCTGTCTGCAACAAGCACCGCGATTACGCGCTCAATAAAAGAGCCGCCTATTTGAGCGTATAATGATTTTTCTGTCGATCCATGACAGCCACGCGATTCTAAAATGTCCTTATATATTAAATTGTGTGCAACCTAACTCGCGGTTGCGACTTCTTACGTCAAAATAAAAATATTACTAAACTTAAAGTACCACGGCGATATGTGGACATAAAAATATGAGATAAGCTGCCTGATGTATTTAATTTTGATACGTATTTTTGCAATCTTCCGAACTCGTTTTCGTCGTTACAAAAATCTCGATATCTGATATAAAATCCGATATAGTACAATTTTAATTCATACAATGAAAATAATTATAAGGTATACTAGTAAATCAAAAATACAAATACACCGCCTCGAAATCCACGCGGAACAGTCGCCGCGATTACGCCACTTGTTAATAGAGCCGACTTCATCAACGAAAAATGATTTTTCACTTGTGCAAAGTAATCAATCAAAGACCGATACGGGCATATTCAAAATGTCTTGATTCATTAATTTAATTGTCTTCAATTTAAACTGCGGTTGAGTCGACAAAACAAGGGCCACTCTAAAACACGACGGAAAAAACCTTTCGAAAAATCCGTAAATTTTCTGTCAATTCTCACGTAGTAAAAGTTATTTCAGTACCATAAAAATACATAAATAAATACAAAAAGTGATCGAATATACTTTAATTATCTTTTATATCATCACAAACCGTGGAAAAGTCGCGTTCTCAGCTTTGTTTAATGTTAACACGAAAATTTTCGACGTCAATTTTAAAGTAATGGATAAAAAGGCAAATCCCGCTCACAATTGACCGTGTTTCGATTTTAGTAACGAAATATTTTTAAAGGTCAAGCAAACATGATTTGTGCCGTTGGCACACGGAATTTTGCGATTTTCGATGCCTAGAAAAGCGTTTTTAGACTGTCGCGGGCCTCAAAACTTATATTGTTCACAGTTTTATTTTTAGTATTTTATATTGCCGCTTTTCAACTTTTCGACAAAGTAAATGCTTTGATCTTTGCCCGCAAATTATGCTGGGCCTTGCACGAAATCCATAACGTGAAAAGATACGTCCAGCGGTGAAAATTGTTTAAAACAACTTTAGATCTAGTTAATTTTTCAGCGATAATAATTAATTGTTGTAATGAAACACAGTTTGCCTCTTTCATTTCTTTCGCAAGTGCCAACAATAACACTATTGAAAGATTTTGACAATGAGAAAATCATATTAAATTGTACAAAAATGAGTTAGTTGTGCAAAACCGTGGCGCGTGATCGGCGGTGCGTTTGAAGACGGAGTATTACCCGTGCGGGCGCGCATGTTTCACGAAAATGTGAGGTGCTCCGAAGGCGCATTATTGTAAGAAAACAGTTATAATATCGGTAACTATTAACCGTTTAATGGCGCTTGACTATCGCACTTTTCGGAAATGATAATTTTGTAGGGCGGAAACAACATGTATTAAATTTTTTTGCGAAATTATTGGGGGGGGGCGACCGCCCCACCTCGCCCCCCCCGGGTGTCCGCCCCTGCTTTATGGTGTTGTCAAAAATTCCGAGCAGAGAATAACTGTGCTCCCCTGAACGTTGAATTAGCTTTCTTTTTATCTGAGCGAATGGTGCCGGGCTTTCAAAACATATTCGGCGTCAGAAATGGTAATATATATTTTTAGCTTAAAATTGGGACAATTAATTTATAAACGGTGACAAGAAAGATCAAAGTCCATCGTAATAAAATCCCGTGCTCAATCCGATATTCGACAATTCGTTAAAATTATTCGATTGGATGAAAATATACTACCTTATTTTGCCCACCCTTCGATCTGTAATTACGCCAGTAATCTGGCGAAACGCATGTTAGTCCAAACACGATGCAATGAAACTTAATAAAACCTCCATAAATTTAGTAAATTGCACTACTTCACGAAAGCATGGTGGAATTGACGATTATTTTATACCTTGAACACAAAAACGGTTATCTTTCACGGATAGTTTCTCCGGTCTGAAAAGTCGAATAAGTGTTTCGACATAGTAAATGCTATGATCTTTGCTATCAAATTATGCTCGGGCCTTGCACGAAATTCATAACGTGAAACGTTACGTCCTGCGGTAAAAATTGTTTATAACAACTTTAAACCTATTTAGGGTTTTTAGCGATAATAATTAATTGTTGTAATGAAACACAGTTTGCTTGCCTCTTTCATTTCTCTCGCAAGTGCCGACAGTAACACTATTGAATGATTCTGGCAATGGGAGAGCATATTGAATTGTAACAAAAATGAATTGGGTTGTGAAAAAGTGAGAATACGCGTGATAATGATAAGGGCGTAACGGGGGAGCAAAATCGAAGCGCGTGATCGGCGGTGCGTTTGAAGACTACGTATTACCGTGCGCCGCGCAACTTTTACCATAATGTGAGGTGCTCCGAAGACGCTCTCGTTTACATTAATGTAAGAAAACAGTTGTAATGTCGATAACTATTAACCATTTGTTCGCGTTTGACTATCGCATTTATGAGTAGAAAAGGTTCGTGTTTTGTGATAGGTGTGTCGCGAATATTGCAAGAGCTAAATAGTGTGCCGCGATATAAAAAAGGCTAGGAAACTCTGACCTAGATTTTTTCCAATTCACATATACTTAGTTCGACTTTAGTGTTAGATAGTGTTAACTAATATAGTGTTAGACCTATTTTATGGGTGCCGCTGCTCGATAACCGGTACTGGTTTCCCGCGTCTCCTTCACCCTGAAATAGGACCTATTTATAATTTATTGCAATTTGTATGTTTGTGCCTATTTTCAGTAGGGTGAAAAATAAACTACTGATTACTGATAGATGCTTTATATCTGCGCTGATATTACATGAAATAAATACGTTGACGATTTTATTGTCATGCAAGTTGTTTCAATCTTTACTTAATCTCGAAAAATCCCGGGATTATACGGCTCAATCCCGGGATATCCCGAAACCGGGTTAAACTGGTCCCGAAATCCCAACCCTACTCATATATACGTATAGGTGACCGTACATTTGAACCCATGTACATTTGAACCCATGCGTATATCCACGGGTTCAATCTACATGCGGGTGCTAAAACCCATGGGTTAGGGTTAGTATGGGTTTAACTATCCGTGAAACAAAAAAAATTCCATAGGTAGCAATAGCAGTAGCATACAGGTGCAATTGTCATGGGTTCAAATGTACGTGGGTTCAAATGTAATGGAACCATACGTATAGGCCCACCCAATATACATATGCAGTCATTTAGTGATGCACATACGAAGAAAATTTCATATGCATATCCAGCCAACTCAATATGTATGTAGCGTCACTGAAGGGATGCACGTACTAATTTCAATGTCATATGCATATACAGCCAGCCCAATACGTAAATGCGGCCATTTGTGGGTGTACATCACTGCTGAAATATGTATACTGAGCTGGCTGTATATACATATGACATTAGCTAGCTGCGCATTTATGTATATTACGTTGACTGCATATGTACGGCATCACAATATCGCTCTCTCACACACAAGATAATCTTACCAAAGTCTGGTGATCGATCAAATGAAGTTGTAAGTACATTGTCTGCAAATATACGAATAGAAACTATATTAATTTCACAATATCTTTTTGAATTCGAAAGCACGGTATATAGTTATATTTTAATGTACATTTTATATAATTTCATATTTCACACATATATATAAATATATAGTCTAATATAAAACACAGCAAGCACAATGGGTCTCTCTACGCGGTATTATTTATTAGTGGCCAAAACATTGTTTCAATTACAGTAATCGAATTTGAATTTTACCTTGAAATTTGAATGTGTTTGTTAGTGAATGAAACCCATCTAATGTTAAGAATAAGTAAAAATAGAATTAGAGCCTATATCATATGAATCACTCACGCTGAATAGTCGATTTGCTCATGTCGATATTTGCAGCACCGCTATTGATATTAAAGAAGTGATGCCCTCCAGTTGATTCTGAAATAGAAACGTATCGTTTCTTAGCTATAAAGTTCGTTTTCGTCGATGCTCGCACGACGCATTAGTTGTTATTAGTGGAGCGGCTATTTTCAAAAGGGACAAAAATTGCAAGCTTTTTGACAAACATAAAATATTTAGTCATTGTAAATTGAAATTACGACGAGACCGGATTTCTTGTGAGGTTCCGGATCAATGAAATATCTTGCTGCGGATATTTTAACATATTTAGAAGATTTTATAATATCTTCATTGTTGTTGTTTGTGGACTACTAGAGCGTTTTATTCTCTTCGCCATTCTGTGGAATTACGGTAGTTGTCGATGAAAGGCGCTATTCATTGAGTAATCCTTTAGTAAATGTACGACGTTGTTCATATCAAACAATACCCTGTAGCAACCTGGACACGTCTCGTTGAACGTCAATTGTAACTCGTGACGTTAGTTCTGGGCGTTTTACCTGTTCTTTGTATGTTTTTGTGTCAACTTTAGGCAAATATTTGTTGTTCGCTCAAGCTTGCAAGCCCGATGTTTCTTCGTATTGTTTCGCATGAATCGCTTCTACCAATATACAAAAGTTTCTCACCTGGTGTTCGCGTCTGAATGAAGTTGCTGGTGCTCGCGAGACATTCCTCGTGATCTTCGTACACAGCTGTCACGGTTATCTGATACTCGGTTTTTGATTTGAGAAATTTCATAGTGGTTGACAACTCTTCGGTCGTTTGTTCTCTGTTTGGCCCGTCGTTGCATATGGCACGAACGCTGTAACGAAGTAGCCCAGTCGTTGATGAGGGCTGGTCGAATGAGACGTCGATCCATCGATTCGGAATCTTCCCCAATTTCAATTTCACGTCTCTGGCAACGCGTTCGCCACCTGCACATATGAAAAGAAAAACGAATCAAATTGAACAAAATCTTCGTGATTTGCGGTAATGTTGATTAAAGTTCAATTTGTGTTTTATTTCGGAAAACTATTGAATTTCGTAAAAACGCGAATGCCAAACGCCCCAATATGTTTCCCTCCTCCCGCAACTTGCGAAGAAAGAATAAGGACAGGGGTTAACAATAACAAGCTACATTTTGTTTTCACACTGATCTAAAAAAAATTCAGTTCAAATTTTAATTTCATGATAGCTCACATTCCGAGGTTGGCTCAATAAAAGTAGTAGTAACAACATTCTCGAGCAAATAATTGAGTTGATGTGGAAAAACCAGGTCTAGTCTTCTTCTTTTTTTCTGAAATCGGTCTAGTTCGACATGAAAACGATCTTATTTCTGTGAACTTAGAAATAAGAAGAGACTTACCCAGGGTAAATTCCTTTTCGAATTTATGACAAATTTTTCCATCCTCGTGGAGAATAATTATTCTTACAAAGTAAGTTCTTCCAATGAATAGATTATCCAAGTCTACAGCAATGTTCTGAGGATCGTCAAATTCGTTAGTTACGTCGAAACCCTCACCAGTCAGAGTTAATTTGTATGTGTGCCGATTCGTGCACGTATTCGGGATTCCGGTGAATACAACCTTGTTGTCCTTGTCAACGACAGTATGGGTGAAGGTATCTCCTGAATAGAAATTTTACCAAGCAATTAACAAACAAACGCGCTTACTCTGAACGCAAATAGTGAAACTTAAGGTTATATGACAGCAGGTTTTTTTTACTGTTTTTTTTTGCTAGTGATTGACTGAATCCGCGAAGCGGAAAAGGCAAGTAGTCAGCGTTGGCACAATTTTCACAAAACTAACAAAATTTTGAGTAACAAAACGTGTCCCCGGAACTCAGGGAAAAAAAAAATTAAGAAAACTTTTTAACTAATGAAAGATTTGAAATTAATTGGTCCAATAAAAACAATTTTTCTTTCTTAACAAAAAACAACACAAGGAGGACATTAAAACAAAAAAATCAACTTCGTATCCAAAAGTTACGTACCATCCATTTTGAAGCTATTGAGGTCAAGTGAATTGTTTTTGCAGCAAATACATAAAGGATTTTCTATTTAACCTATCGATATATTTTCGTCTTCTGAAAAAAGTTGTTTTTTACATTTCAACAATTTTTTCCATATCAAGCTATCAAGAAAAGTTGATTTACATTTTGAACAAAGATTTTATTATACTTAAGTTAACATTGGACCGAAAGATTAGAAACCGAGAATTTTAAGAAATTTTCTGGAGCAAAAGTTTTGGTTTCGATTTGAACAACAGAATAAAAGCTCGAGTGAAATGGAAGAACCAAAAATGAAAATCTAACAAATTAATTTACGATAAAAATGGCAGATAAATAGCCAATAGAATTGATAAAAACATCGCAGATATTATATAATAAAGCATAAAACGAAAAAATACGCTGTGACGTCAGAGGCTCGATGCAGACCAATTGGATCGCAAACAACAAAATTACTTAATCTTAATTGAGCATTCGGGCGCCACAAATTTGTGGAAGTTATATTATTTCTCTGCCTTTCTGGGCGGCAACCAACTAGCTTAATCTTAAGCACATTGTACACGATCTGAGGGGGAATTTACGTCGAGTTTTATAGCGGATTGAATGAGTTGGACTTATGTAAAAAGGACTATAAAAGGGTGGATTTCATCTAATTCCATATCACAATATATATAGTGAAAAAAAGATGTATTGCTACATATTGGACACAACCAAAACATCGCACCGTTTATGATAATTTAGACGTTGTACAATGACGCCGAAACCATAATGCAGCGTCATTTGGTAAATAAACACAGCTTGGAGCTGAGCAGTTTGGCATTTCGTTCGGGCTAAGCGTTAGGAATACGCTCGCCACCGCACCTCTAATTACTCTTCATGGGTTCGCAGGTTCGAATCCCATGCAGGGGTGGTTATGTGCGAGAGGATTGCTGGACTCCTCGCCGTCGTTGGGTGGTTCACGTAACCGCTGGTCGTTTACGGCTCCCTCCACAACCAAGTCCATGCTTCCGAAAACAAACAATATAACTAATCCCATACCCGACTTGGAATGGTAACCGGACGAGAGGCCGTGGTTCGCCATATGAATAAGCCGTCTTATCGACTTTCCTCTCCCCCGGGATAAATATGTAAATCCTAATCCTATGAGGTTTTCACGAACGCAATTGCCAAAATTTTTCTATCGAAATATTAGTGAAAATATAGCGGGTGTTTCAACAGGCGGTATGATTACTTTAAACGCAGAACATCATGCATGGTAACAATTTGAAACGAGACTGACAACAACAGCAACAACAATTATTCATTTTGCCACATCGTGTTTAAGTAAAATTGCCGTTTGGTCCCATCGTAATTTGAATAGCGTCCTCAGCTGAGGGCAAGTTAAGCCGTGAAAAATGGGAGCGAATAAATTGTTTGTACGGGCCACAAACAATATTTAATCCATATCCCAGGATACATATTTTATTATCCTCAGAGTTATACAACGAAATAATTGTGTTAAGTGCGTGTAATCCTATATGCTTTTATTTGTATTCTCTTTTGTGCACGGCATTTATAAAATTTCGTCGTATTGTTCATATTGAGGTGTTGCTTCAAAGTGAATCGCGTCGAAACAATACTGGTCTACTCTATTGAGCCGTGACAAATGGGGACGAAAAAATTGTTTGTACGGGCCACGAATAACATTTATCCATGTCCCAGAATACATATTTTATTACCCTCAGAGTTTAGGTGCCTGTAACCCTATATGCTCATATTTGTATTCTCTTTTGTAAACGGTTTTTATCAAATTTCGTCTTATTGTTCAGATTGAGGTGTTGCTTCAAAGTGAATCACGCCAAAACAATACTCGTCTACTCTGAGACTAACGTCTTTTAATTCTTAATAGACATTTCTGAGCAAGATTTGACCTCTCTGTCTTCACAAACTTTTTCACAAAGTATACTGAGAATCTGTTTTCAGTATCACAAAGTTGCGCATACTCACTCATATGCACAGGTTAAGAATGCATATGCACATTTAAGAATCGCGGAATTAAATAAATATTGAAAACGGTTAATATTTCACACCCACTGGTCAGGATTTGGTCGGCGGCTATTGCTACAATAGAATGAAAAATACACGGTTACGTGACATTTTTGACCATTGCGTAAAATAGAAAATTCCAGTTATAGACAATAAAGCATGGATGGCGAACCTTATTCAATAGATGAGTCAAAAAAAATACTATGTGGAAAAAAGACTAGATTTTCAATCAACGAAAAACTTGGTTTTATTTTAAGATGGTATTTACACATGAGTTTACACATATAGTTGAGGCGATTTCTGATACTCGATTTAATAAATTCATACGCGGAAACATGGAATCGCATGTATATTAATATTCGAAAAACGTTTATAATGCTACGCAAACGCTCTGAGAATATAGTTTTCGATCGGCTTCAGTATCGATAAAACTTAAAACTAGCACCATACTGTTCCATCGTTATGCATGCAATAACAGAATAAACTGTAAGGTTCTCGCCTAACTTCAAATATATTATACCGCCCTCTTTTATTCAAGCACTTCTGAAAATGAGCCACTGTAAAAAAACAAGTCGCGAGTAATGGCAGTTTATTATCAACGAAAATACATTTTAGCGAAGATTTGGGATTTGGCGGGCCAAAGAAAAATATGGTATGTCACAAACGCGGGTCATTGGTTCTTCATTCCCATTAATGGGTGAGATATTTCAGCGACAACAGGAAATCCCACGAGTTTCAGAAACTTTGTATGATATAAAGATTTGACTGTAATACCTTTTGTCAAGTTTAATCCACCGATATGGCGACTGGTAACCTGTGGCAAATACTTGGCAAAAGATAATTTCAAATTCAGAAATGTTGCAATGATAGCAAATAGCATTTAACTAATTCTAAATCAGTGATGAGCTGCAGGTTACCAACATATGATTGAAAAGCTCATCGCAAATGCGACTTGAATAATGATTGAGTAATATTTTCAATATGGCGTACTTTCACAATCAATTGGGTAGGTAATGTAGAACCGCAAAGATTTCAGTCCTTTCAAAAACAACGTTATCAATTACTGCTTATTCAAGGTCTTGTTCGGAGCAAAAGACACGAACAAGCGTCTTATAAACAAACTACAATTATAAATTAAATTGTGGGTAAGTAACAGAAAAAGTTTGAAATTGGAATTTTTAACAGGTGTTCACAACACGTACCACGCGTTTTTTCTTGACTGAGAAGACATATAAAGAAAATCCGACATTTTATTGCCAAAAAACTAAGAACTGTAGTGGGAGATATGTGTGTTTGTCTTCCGTCAATCTCTAACACAATAGAAGATGCGCCTCGAAGTAAGCCCACATATCATATTAAAATGTCATACATAGGACTTGCAAGCTACTTACAGACAATCTTAGATAATCACCTTTTATTTACTCATTATTGCCCTAGATTTGAATTTGATAGATCTTTCGGGTCTTTTTTAGAAATCCCCCATCCCTAGGATAGAAAAATGTTACACGGTTCAAAAAGGATTGAAAATCCCAGAGTCCTAACTTATTTACTGAAATCACATGCGCATTTCACCTATAACTGTATGTTTCTGTGCCCTTTCCACGATATGGTACCAGGTATTTTCGTTCAAAAAAGTAAAAGATCTCAGTTCTTCAAAATATGGTAGTAGCAGTGGTTATTGTAAAGAAACTTGTGCGGGGTGAAGATGGCACAAGAAATAGTTCGAATTCCTGGCATCTAAACTTGGTCCTAAACCATATGCCAAAACTAAACTTGCACGTATGTTTCCGTGTCATAGGGGAAGGTTGGGACACTTTTTTTCTTTTGCATATTTCGAGCCGTTAATTCTGCATATTCACCTAAGTTTGCGGGACTAATGCATAGAGGGGTAAATGTAGTTTTTATTCAGCGACTAAGAAATTTTCTTGCGACACACATTTTACTACCAAAATGCTTTGAAAAACGTCTGTCAAGTGTCCCACTGTACCCCACTTGTGGGGCACATTCGGACAGACCCTGGGGCACAATGGGTCATTCTGTCGAAATTCAACGAAGTATTCCCTTAAAAATAAGCAATTAATCAGCATAATCGTCTAAAGAACAGGGAGACTTCAAATTTGCAGATTTAATATTTTTAAAATCAATGTTTAACTGAAATACTTCAGATATTTTAACAAAAAAATTCGCAAACAAATTTGATTATTTCCTTCCTCGAATCTAAATCTGGAAATATTATTGATTCTCGAATATATTCCATATTGGGCCATGGGTCGAGAGAAACCATAATATTACACAAAATATACCGCATCTCTAGGTCTCTAGGCAGTTATTGTATTAAACACTGTCGAATTGTGCCCTGTAGGGCATGTCCCACTGAACCCCGGTCCATTGTTCCCCATAGGAAACAAATATTTTCAGACCATCCCACGGCGAAATTCGGAAGGGACATCCACTCGACAACGTTATGAATATTTTACAATGCACTATAGCTGAAAAATATCTGACGGTGGTTTGTCATGTTGGAAAGGCTAAAGTAGAAAAAAGAAAAAACTGGGATGATGAAATTTTAGTTTCAACCTCCCAAAACCACTTTCACCCCATAGCTTGCGCCGCTCTACCCGTCCGTCCATGTCCCAGCGTGCCCAACCTTCCCCTACCCCAACGTGTCACAAATAATCTTTCTTAGCTTTGCTATAGGAATTAATATCAAACTGCTAATTCTACTTCTTTGTTTTAACTCTCAATCCAAAGCTCTGAGTCAGACCAATCTCGGCTTGAAGTTCCGCTTTGCTAGAATAGAAGATAGATTCTTACGAAGTTCTGTCGCCTCCCGGTGATTATTAATTTTGCTAAGTCGCCCATGTTGCGGCCCGAGTTTGTTCAATTGATAATAATACAGATGATGGTCATTTTGGACAGAAATGAATATTCAGATAGTTTTGTTATTATCTTGTGGTTTTTGTTTTAAAAAATTACTTTAGAATTTCCAAGACTGTGTTTTTCGCTAGAAGGCTACTACTTTTATTGCCGTGATGTATGGACTTGATATTGGGGTGCCGTAGCCTTACGAATCGCCGCCATCTTGTTTTACTCTTTCTGCCAATGGTCGAGGTAAATTTCTCAATTTTTTTTTCATTGAAGCCATATTTTTTCAACACAACTCTGACATATGACTCTTTTCTGTATTGATTTATTGATGAAAACGTGTTTTTTTATTGTCAATGATGTATTCTTTGTTTTCAATAATTTAGGTGTCTGGAGGACCTAAAATAATAAGAAAGTTACATACAATTTCATACCTTCCAAGTATTCGAGATTCGACTCGAAAAAAACGTTCGATTCGATTCTGAAATCATCAGGTATTCGAAAATGCCCAGCCCTAGCCGTAACCAGCCAGCGGTTTCGCCCCCATAATCATCTGCGTAACCGTAGGACGGTTTAGCACACCAAAGGAACGTGCACTTGTTCCCAGTCGCTCGAGCACTTTCCCAAGTCTTTGCCGCGAATATTTCAGTAGCGATACCGATAGTCCCGGATCATTTGCCAACAGGTACGGAGCCAAGTAAAATTTAATTTTTCATGTTTGTAAAAAAACAATCATATATATACTATATTCAAAAACTAAATAATCGCGCAGTTTTACTGTGGAAGGGCGAAGCTGGTTTTAATAGCTAATTTTAAATACAGGGAATTTTATTAAAGGAACAAATATTATTACTGTAATTCATCAGAACCTAGGGGGACGAGGGCCTCCCATTGAATTATTCGAGGCATAATTGCTTTTGTCCTTAATAATATTTTGCGGGATTCTGATGTGCTAGCCACCCACATGTTAACAATGAAAAGTGTTGAACGATGTGCAGTGATGAAGAAAATCAGGCACAGTAAATCAAGCAGAGTTCAGTTGACACTGTACGCCCATGTGATAAAGACATTTTATCATTACCGGAACATGGGATTGGTAACTTAGATTGTACAGATGCATGTTATAACGATATGGAGTTTACAGACCTTTCGACCCACATCTTGGGTCATGGTTTTCAATCAACCTGGGAGTTATCTAAATTTAATAATATACAATAAATGTTGATTTATAGGCATTGGGCACAGTTAGAGTTGTACCCAGTGGTGGGAGACAATGAACGGGTTCTCTTTAGTACTGAATTCACCCACAACCGGTTCCTCATTTATATGTATGTCAACACATAAGCCTAACACTAACTTTAGAAACACCAAATATGAAGCTAGTCGTCAACTGCCATGCACATTACCCATTTGTTGCGCTAATCTATTCCCTTAATCCCACCACTAGTTGCGCCGGTGCCAACAGGTTACGATATATGTCGCTTTTGTGGTTAATATCAAAGTGACTATAACCAGTAGTGGGATTCTATTATTTTTGTCAGCCGGTTCCATCACAAAATTCATATTTTTCACCCGGTTCTGTTGCCAAGTCAGTGAGAGTAACCAGTAATGCTAACCGGTTTGCTTATCTCATACAATTCCGTGAGACGATTCTATAGAACCGGTGCGAACCGGCTGAATCCAATCACTGACTATAACCATGAGTCACTTTGGTTAATATGCTTAAACAATGTCACCTTGTGGTTCGAAATGTGTGTATAACGGTACCATATGTATAGGTAGATAGGTTTCTGCGTCATTTTAAAATGAATGATGACATTTATCCAAGGAGTATTTATTGCTAAGTAAAAAAGAATGTATTTTCCCAACCCAACGCGTTTCGATGATGACATCTGAAGGATATTCTGGCAGTAGAGATATATCCCGACAACTTAGAACTAATTTTCCATGTGAATCCAACTTCGCCATATCATTTTCCCGCGTAAGGGTTTGCCCAATGGCTCATGTAATTTATATAGGAAAGTATCACTTGACACTAACATTTACTATTGAAATATCATCGTACGGCTTATCAGTTTTCGGGTGAGTTTTAGCCAAAGATATATTTTGTATGACGTCCATTCCTTTTACAACTCGTCCAAATACGGTATGTTTATTGTCCAACCACGGTGTAGGCACAACAGTAACAAAAAATTGAGATCCGTTTGTATTTGGGCCGGCATTAGCCATACTAAGTGTGTACGGCCTATCGTGCCTTAATGAAGGATGGAATTCATCTTCAAATTCTCCGCCCCAAATGCTTTCTCCACCAGTTCCACTTCCAAGAGGATCGCCAGTCTGTATCATGAAGCCCTAAAAACAAAAATATTATTTAATATGCTGAGCCTGGCAGTAAAGGATTTCATAATTATCCTAATTAGAAGGAAAGTTAATAAAGTTGACTTAATCAATGAGGGAATACAGCATATAGATGTGTGATTACTTATCGATCTTAAGATCGGTGTGTATGTTGATAGGTATTTGTCTGTCTGTTAGATGCACGCGATATCTCACGAAAGCGAGGTTGAATCTTTTCCAAATGTTGCATGTGTGTTTAAAATATCCTGGATCAGAAGCCTATTGATTTTGAATGAATTAGGTCGTATAATTAGCGAGGTATTAATTAATTAGTGATGGGACACGCGGTGTCACTACGGAGTCGAACGAATCGAAACCACAGTTTCTGTTTTGAGGAATCCCCTAACTTTCGATCGATAAGTCTTCGGTCTCTGACCGATATCCTCGTTTTAAATTTCAATATTTATCGGGGGGAGAGGAAAGCCAATGCTTCAGTTTATTTATATGGAGAGCTACGCCTCTTGCAAAGTTACCATCCAATGTCAAATGATATAGGATGGAATTTTCATATTTATAACAGGGAGAGGAAAGTTGATTTTACAGCAAAATGATATAGCGAACCATTGACTCTTTTCCAATGACCAGTCCATGTCGGTGGTGGAGGAAGCCGTAACTAACCAGTGGATAGATAGATCTCGGATTAGTGATTCCCATTTAAAAAATGTTTCCTATTCAGTGATGTCGAAAACGTAACAAGCAAAATGCAACAAACATTCAAGAGTGCCACATTAAAAGTCATTTGTAAATCTTTTCTTTGGGTAAGATGAGTTCAGTCTTCGTGCGCTGCTTAAAATTTTAAAATTCAACTTCTGATATGTGGGAAAAAACTGATTCATCGAACATTGGTTTTTAGGTTTTTAAAGATATGTGCGGCCCGCCAAGACCTGCAACTCTTAATTTTGACAATTGAACTGCCATATAGACAGCGGTGTAAGGTTCATATGGACAGCAGACTTTCTTATTCAATTGCAACATAAACAATACATACCTTTATAACTCTATGAAATATGTGGCCATTATAATATCCATCTCTAGAGTGAACGCAAAAATTCTCGACAGTTTTCGGACATTCATTCATAAATAATTTGATGTGTACATCTCCTACTGTGGTATGTATGATTGCTTTGTCAGAAACCTTGAATATAAAATAATGTCTATTTTCAAACCAAGAATATATTACAAAGAAGACTGTGCAGTACAAATCATGTTTTCGATAGGAGTCCAAGGTATATATTTTTGAACTCCCCACAGTTGGGAGTCGGGAGACAATATTCAGAAATACTGTATTTGCTCGTTTTGTAGCCCGGGCCCATATTTTTTTCAACCAACTCACTGAATTGAATAAGAGAAAATAATGGATTGAATTTAGTATGCTTATGCAGGATCCATTCATCCATAGTCAATTCTTGGAAAAAATACATCAGTTATTATGAGTAGAGCAGTTTTCCTTAAACTGGGCCCCTTATTGTGCATCTGGCTGGTTCTCTGGGAGTCACAAACAAAGTTTTTCTCTTTAAGGCACAAACATGAAAGTTTGAGGGTAGAAAAGGGTATTCTCTAAATATTCGAATAATATTCCATGAAAATTAAATTTTTGAACCTGTTAAAGGTATTATTTGCATGGATTACAACAAAATCAGCTTGATCATATTTTTATACCTTTTTTCTCAGTGGAAAAAAACAGAAAAGTATATCAACTTCTAATGTTATTATATTCTTTTAGATTCTGTAACAGTCTCGACATCCCTGATCGAATTGTGCAACTATTTACAAAATTGATGACTAATTCCAGTATACGTAAACAGCTTTGGTTCCCGCAACTTGCCGCGGATATTCTCGCACTCTTGACAGCGTACGCAGCAAGTGATTTCAACATTAAAAATATTGATGGAGAGAGTATACAAAAGTATGCAGATTCCGCCATTAAAATTGTATCTCTGATAAAATCAGTCCTTACTCCGACCCTTGACCCCCACCATAGAGTTGAAGATCAAGCTCTTCTTTGTCTCGTGTTTATTTGCGAAAGTTGCGACCATGGGCAAACAAAATTTGTCTGTGAGAAAATATATTCTCATATTGTTGAGAGTGGACTCCTCAAAATTGTCTCAGATGGAGCTAGTGAGTATATGAGATGGAAACAGCAGATTGAATCTCACATGACTGATGGAGATACCTCCTCCAAAAGAGCGCATGAAATTCAAGCTTTATATATGAGTGCTCTTGCTGCATGTGTTTATTCCCCTGTTGTTGGCTTTTTAACAAGGAATTATAAGCGAGTGGGTGCGACACAACTAGCACAGATTGTACAGTCAGACCGCAGCGCTATAGACAACATCTTTGTCGGTATTTCGGACCCATCTACAGCGATAAATATTTTGAAATTTATTTATTCGTGCTGTCAATCCAGCCATGATGTCTGCCGCTCGTTTTCCACTCCGCAGAATTTGGACCAGCTTTTACGTCTCATGCAAGGAAGATTTGAGATTGGTGATGCTGCATTGAAACAAGGTTTTGAAATAACGTTAAACTTATTGAGTGTTCTTGTCCAAGCCCACCCAGATACTCTATTAGAACTTCTTAAAGAGTATTTGTCGCTTTTCGCTACGATTTTCATAGAATCTGAGGTTCCTACTCACATTCTAGCAGCTGCGACGTTGATTAACGAATTGAGCAACATTGGCGCGATTTTCGAACTCAATATATCAGATTTTTTCGCGTCTGTGAGCATGGCGGTCGCAAATTTAACAGAAGTGGATACTCTACCGCCGTACGATCGTGGATTACTGGATGGCGTAGTAGACATGATAAAACAGTTAGTAACGGAGGGTGGGGACCAACCGGCCGCTCAAGAATTCATGGAGTGTGGATCATGGAATGCACTCTGGCACAGGCTTGCTCATTCTCTTCGTGTTGATTTTAATGACGGCGCTGAGACAGAGACGATTCCATCAGCGAGACCTGTGAATCATCCGGCACGTGAACATGATGTTTATGATCCAATGCTGTTGTCACCCGAGGGAATCTTGTCTTTTTTGCATGTAAGGCCTTCAGCATCTTTTTACTTACATTAAAATGAGTTTTCTTTACAATATATTCTGCTATGAATTACATTGTAAATGGTCGAGTCACAGGCAATAGTAATGCATTAGTATATACTACTCCAGCCTGGCCAGCAGCATATATTTAAAGATATTTACTTCCCCGAGGGCAATGAGAAAATGTTAAAAAGGCATTATATTTTTCTTGGATAAAAAATATACAATCCTGCATATTGCCCTCATTGAAAGTTTGTCTGCTACAACTGATATTGTAATTATGAGACCCAACCAAAGTTCACTTACTAAATGACTGGCATCATTTTTTCCAGGTTGCATTAGCAGTGTTCACTCTTGAACCATACCAGTGTGTTCCCCTTCTTTCTGCAAGTGATTCAGTAGTGGTTCTTTGCTTGTTAGCATTATTGGGAGAAGAATTTAAAAAATATTTGAATCCTACTGTGAAGACTCCTGTGTTGGATGAAGATTCAGATGGAAGTATACATACTGATATTGTATTACAGGTGATAAAGATCATTAGGTTTTAATATGCGATATATTTAATATGCGGATACCAAATTTTTTGGTAGCAGAAAAATCGTTGGCAATTTGTGTGTTTATTTACAATTTCGATATTTTTTGGACTGTACGCCTTCTTATTTACTTCAGGCTTTCGTTTAAATTTATCGAACGGCCCTGTCCCCACTCTGGAAGACGCTATAAAAACACGGCCAGCAGTAGTTTTCTGCAGCATTTGGGTTTAGGCCAATTCCATTTTTGTGTATACATTTATTGTTTTGCTCAGCAATTAGTATAGATTGGTTTATGACTGGATTGCAATACCTTTATGGTGTTGTCAAAAGTTACTGTGCTCCCCCGAAGCTTTTCTGTTTATCTGGGTGAACGACGCCGCACTCGGGCTCTGAAAACACGACTAAATTTTAGACTCTAGATTCGTTTTTAGATAGCTATTGTCTGTCCATATAAATTCCAACAGTCAAAATGCTGAAATGGTCTGACTTTTTAGGCTCAAAATCTTAGCTACATAGATATCGTTCTGGACGTGTTTTATCAAGATCAGCGTCATCATATTCATAATTGTAAGTCTCAATTGCTTCTTTATCTGAAGGTGTGCATTAGAAATACGCGCTAATTCAAAGCAATTTCTGCAAAAACTCTACCCTTTAGCATATTTGCAATTGTTCTGCTAGATCGCTGGAAATACAGATAAAAAATCTGAATCAATCTGAGACACTTCTCTATCATTCTAACCACGTACGAGTATTTATGGCTAATATACCTCAACTTTATTTGGTTATAAATCTGAATCATATCACTAGATAGTGCATACTTTATGTCACGCCTCCTAAATCTTCTGTTTACAACAAAATTATCGGAAGCCGAATTTTCCCCTACTCGGCAAATTTTCATATACTACATCCGAATATACCTGATTGTACCGTATATGACATAGGGAACTCAAAGTACTTTATCTGCTCAATAAGTCAACATACTTTACGAAACTGAACAAACGAATCTTAGCTAATTTAACAACTGAAATCCACTTCTGAGGGAAGATGTTGCACCTATACTAATTTTAAACCACCCCCTCGTGAAACCACATAAACCGTTAGAGGTTGCAATCAGTTTGTAAAGCTCCTGTATACACTATTCTTTTGCTCCATGCACAAATATTACGAATTCGGCATATATTAATTGGTATAGTTGCTTGAGATATGACCATGGTCCACCAGCCTGACACGAGTACCGGAGACCGCATCTTGCAGAAGTCGCTTGCAGCGTCATCAGGCGGCGGCAACGCAAAATAGCAGTTGCATCAAATCAACTAAGTTCTGCAGTAGTACGTTGAGTAGAAAAAGCATTCTGCGGCAGGAAATGTGGGTCATGGCTAGTTTACAATATGTTGTTGCATACGTGTTACACGTTCCTGGAGAGGGTTAATATTGAAGTGTTGTTTTCTGTGCTGAATTCACATCAAAATGCACTTTTCTATACTTCAGATTTTTATTTGACAAATGAAGGGGTATTGGGTAAAGTTCCTAAACCCGGGGTCAAGTTGAGTCAATCGCTTGAGTTAATTCTCAGCGCCTAGTTGAGTATGATGATTTTGTCCAGGACTTTGATTAATGGTGATCGAGCTTCCCCAACATGTGCTTGAATACCACTATCTTTAGCCCAAACTTTAACTATCGTCATTGGTATTTCAGGTGCTGAGATGTTTCTGCTTCCCATTTGCAATTGACACAAATGAAATGTTCCTACATCAAATATTCGAATGTCTCTGCGAAGTCAATCTTGTTTCTATAGTTTTGAACCAATGCAAGTGTTCTGTTCCATATGCTAGACTCGATGTCCCTATTGGACTGATATGCCGACTTGCTTTAAGTCACAAGCCATGCCTTGATGAGTTTACATCTTGTCTTAGAGGGGATATAACGAAGAGCTTGGCATCAATTCTAATTCATGAGGAAACACGACCTATCACTACCTGCGATTTGTTGTCCTTATTGGGGCACGTAGCAAGAATGACCCCAGAAAATGCAAAATCTGTAAGTGAAGTTGTTTTGAAGCCTTTCGACTCAGATATCACCCCTGCTATTCTTCCATGCTTGAGTTCCACTGATGTTACTGTACGCACAAAGTCTTGCAGTCTTTTGGGGAATTTACTTCGGAAACAAAATCAAGGCATTATACAAGATTTGCCGTCGAAAATTAAATCTGATATATTTGAATCGTTATATCAATGTCTCGCAGTGAGCGAAGGCATGGTCAGAAGGTCCGCATCATTTGCGTTCGGTAATATTGCGTACATGGGATGTACAGAAAGTAACGGAGATGGAAATACAGCTTCAACTGTTAGCAAAGATCTTGGCAAACATTTGGAAAAAGCAGTTCCTCTTTTGACTAATTTATTGAATGATGCGACTCCGAAAACCAGATCAAACGTATCTTTTACTTTAGGAAATTTGTCCGACTGGGGCTCGTCACTTAGAGAATCAATACAAGATAGCCATGCCCTCAAAAGATTGCTTGATGTTGCATTACAAGACAATCAAATGTGTGTCAAACAGGCTGCATTTGTTGCACTTCGCACTGCAGCCTCGCACGTCTCGTTAAAAAAAGATCTTCTGAAACAAAACGCTGAAGAAAAATTGGTCGAATTTGTTACCAACTCTGGACAGAATCAAAGTACGACTCTTCCTGCATCAGCGAGATACGCTTTTTCACCAAGGATGGTTTCGGCAAGAACGAGACCTTCAACATATTCTTCACAATCTAAGGTTGTGATAGATCACGCAAAGAAACTCATAGACGAGCTGAGACTTATTGATTAGTAGCAACAGCAATTGAACTGAATACTGAAATCAAAGCTTTTACACATTCACAGAAAGAACATTGCTTTGTGCCAGTGGCGCAACCAGCGGGGGGGTTACGGGGGTCGTGTCCCCCCCGTTTTAAATTCGTTTTTTTTTTATTATTGTTCTACGTTAAAACAACGTCGTTCTACGGTCATTACAATCCGGTGAAAACTACTTTTTTCCAGTGCTTTATCACGTCGACGTAATTTAACACCGCCCGACTTCAATCATACCTTTTTGCTGATAGGTACGTAATAATCGCTATCCTCGCGTATATGTTTGTATTCGAAAATGAGATATGTTATCTCAAAAGTAGAAATCGCGCGCTGTCGATGCGAATTGAAAGCGACAATAGCATAATGCTATCTCTCTCTCTCTTGTGACGAATACTCTCGTGCTTCATCATCTTGACGCAATGTAACGCCGCCCGTCTTCATGTTATAATAATGCAGTAGAAACTCTGAAAATCTGGATACGAAAATTATTTTCGGAAAAATATTGCTTCGATTAACCTAAGATTTTCTACATATGAAAGGCCGAAAACCGAAAACGCCGTACACATCCTACCGCCCCCGTCCACGTTCTGATTTAAAAACATTTCACAATTATTTCATTTTTTATCGCAATCGAAAGCAGCAATGTGTGGCACGGCAATAACTAACGGTCGTCGTGAAAGGTTTTCAATAAACTCTGACTTGAAGTGCTTATAAGACGTCGAGGACGTTTTTGGTTGAAAATTTTTTACATTTGTTATCGTAGATTTCAATTTAGTCAAGATATGTTGTGCGTCTCGGCAATAAACTTAAAAGCAAATCCTGTCCTAATTAATTGTTTTCATCCTCAGTTTCGATAGTTATCGAACTCAACGGGAAATTTTTTAATTTCTTGCAATCTATAAAATAGCTTCTAATTATTATTTGGTTTCTATCGGAGATTTTATCGTTATCCCGAGTCCCGACGTCGTTGATAACAATATCGTTCATTTTAAGTTGGAGGTATTGGTTTATAATCAAAAAATTATAACACATAACATGAAAAATTTAAATCGACGCTGACTCAAAGAGTAAAACACGTTTTTCCATCTTTATTCTCCATTATTGGCGAACGGAAATTTGGGAATCGGGTTTAACTAATTTGATTATGATGACGATGGTAAACAAAAGTACACAAACATACCATACCGTTCTTAGTTTTTAGTCGTTATTTCTCTGTCCTTTCTTCTTTCTATGTGCATATTGAGAACATAAAACGTGTTTTATTATTGAACTCTGCGCTGATTTGAATATTTCATGTCGGCTGTTATGTATTTTGGTTTGTAAATGAATACCGCTAACTTTAACTGAACTGATGTTGTCATCAATGCCGGATGCCGACGAAATCCGCGATAGATATTAAGTACTATTTAAGAGCTATTTTATACGCGCTAAATTAGAAGAAATGAAAAAATTTCCTGTTATATTCGGTCATCGGTATCGAAACTGAGGATGAAAACAACTAATTAAGACACAATTTGCCGAGGACGCCTAAACCATCTCGACTAAGTTAAAATACCCGATAAGAAAATATTTTCAATCAAAAACGTCCTCGAAGTCTTATAAGTTCTTCAAGTCGGCGTTTATCGAAATTCTTTCATGTCAGCTGTAATATATTGCCGAACCACACATGGATGACGACGCTAGGATATGTGCGCCATATTCGTGATTATTATAAACACGAAAAAACAGTATTTGAAGTTTGCGATATTTGAATTTAAATTCGATTTGGACATCCCTGCATTAAATTAGTCAGTTTTTAGTTGTGTTTCCAAAAATTAGTTGTAAATCAATTATTTCAATTGTCATTATGTCTTCCGGTGAGCTTCAGTTTAGTTTAGAATTTTTCCGGGGTTAGGGTCGGGAAAAGGTCCATTCGCAAGAAGTGCATTTTGTTTTTAGTCTTGACGAATTCACCCAACGAGCAAGGCGCGGCACGAGGGAAACACTGGAATTTATTCAAGCCGTTTTTCACTATCCACGAGGCGCAAAGCGAGGGAAACGTTGAAAATAATTAACAGCTTTTCGTTAGCAATTCGCTGGAATGTAATGAACGGCGTTTTGCTACCCACGAGGTGCAAGACATAGCGAAGCGTCGTTAATGAACGAGTGCAAGGTAAGCGAAAGGCTGGGATTTAATCGATGGCGTTTCCCTTTTAACCATGAGCAATTTATCGTGGTCAGCGGGGCGACACCTAGTGGCGTTGCGACTTACGTCGTGGTTGCACTGTGTAAATTCCGGTCGGACCCCCCCGTTGAAAACGGCCTGGTTGCGCCACTGCTTTGTGCACATGGCATATGGGGATTCCCATCAAACTTCGCGAGTTGTCCATCATACTCTGTAAATTCGGGGACACGCAGCGCAGCCATGCAACTGTTGCATTTTTTGGAGACTGAGATACTAGAAATTCTAGTGACTACAGCATCTAAATATTTAATTTTCTAATATTTCATCAAAAAAAAATTTTCAGCTCGTAATTTTTTTTTTTCAATATTTAATTTCTAGTAATAATTTGAAATTTTCAAGATGAATTTGTGTGATCAATGTAATCTTCATTTCATGGTTTTTGATCGCATTACCGTTCCATTGTCATTGGCAGAGGTAAAAAAGTACACTCCGAAGATGGAGCCAAAGATACTGTGATATCAATCCAGTAGCCAGGGGGGTGGTTTTGGGGGTCTGAACCCCCCCTTTTGAAATGTAAAAAAAAAAACGTTTTCCTGTGTACATAGCAATTTTTCGTAGCTTGAAACGTTTTTTAGACCCTCAAGACTGAAAACACACGTTTTCAGGCGTTCGGCCGGACCTGCTAGCTGTTTTGATCTAACTTGGCGAATAGAAATTTCAGAACCTCCCCCTTCAAAAATTTCTGGCAACGCCCCTGATTCCAATACCAGCCAGAATGCATGACGACACCCTCTTATTGGACACGTTTAGTGGCCATGACGATCGTTTCAAAATTTTGTTGTTATTGTTATTTTCTTTCGTCATTATCATTAAAAAATCGCTTTTCTCTTCGAATACTGGACCAATTGCTTTGAAATTTTCAGTGGTTAAAGATAAAAGTTTTCTCCAGAAGGCTATTACTTTTTTTTCCCCGCTATGACGTCATCAAAATTATTGCCATTGGGTGGCGCTACGTGTCCAAATATTTGAGCATAGCTCTCTTGTTATCTTTGAAATATTCCTAAATTCCCATGCTACATAATATCTGACTTCACAGATTTTTTTTACCTTTATACTTACTTGTATAGTACTAGTCATACAACTGTGTGGTTGTTCTGGGCATTTGTTTTTCCCACTGTTTTTAATACTTTTTATCGATTGTTTTGTGTAGATGTCTATTTTTGATAAAACTATAATACATTTGATTTGTGATATGTATTTGGTTGCTAATATATTTATTATTTTATAGAGAAAAAAGATTCTTTACTGTGGTGAACAGACTGGTACAACTGTATAGGGCTGTTATATGTTGCGAAAATCAGATTGAGTGCTGCTTATAAAAAAGTCATGTGTGGCGCACATATTTCTGAAGCCGGGGTTAAGCGTTTGAGAGAGTTGGACTTGTAGAAGATTTAACATCCCGCCTACCACCTCATCCATGTGATAAATTGGACAAGCGGGTCTTTTCAAGAATATCAGCCTTTATATATCTATGGACAACTGCTTGTCCAGGGGAAGTTCGGATTGAATTGTGTCTAAAAATGTAACCCTCATTTAAAAGAGCAAAATAGTACTCTGTCCATTTCCCAACAAGAAAAATGCAATCACAAGCTTATTTTATTGTTTCTGATATCATCATCGCAGCGATTATACATAATAGATATATACAGTAACATCACTAAAAACAGCTTTTTACTAACAACTCTACTAACTATTTCTATTAACATCAGCTCAAATCAGTTGATCAACGAATCCATAAGCGGCATAAACTATAAGCTAAAAATTTTGAAGACATAGGGTGAAAAATGATAGGGTCAAAATAGCACTCAGGACGATGCTATCCCCGAAATACATGAAATCAACGTCAAAATTATATATTTTTGTGCTACCATAAATATGCCCTAGAGACTATTCTTAAATAATAATATGAGTTATAATAAATTGTATAGGAATTGAGCAATCGATTATTTGGTAAATTAGACTTTCCATTATCTATCCAATTAGCTTTGGTTATTTGGGCTTGATTACGAATTAACATGTTTTTTTTTCATCTGCAATTCTACATATTTCTGGTTGACATCTGCTTCCAAATTGAAAACGGGTTTTTTTCCATCGATCTAAATTCTGATTTGTAGAATTTTGTGAGGAGTAATTTTTAGGTTTTTTTCTAAATATTTAAAACTATTACCACAATATGCGTTTTACCTTTCAATTAACTGCTGCACGAAATGCTGCAAAAACCCATGGTTAGATATCACAACTGAGATTTACAAATAAATACAAACAAACACTCACACTTACAATTATAATCAGGGCTGGATTTAGCCGATTAAAGATGAGGCCTGTACCCACAGTGACATCATACACGTTTTACAAATTTATTGTAACATCATAATATTAACATGACTAAAATGCATGATGATGTTATAAGTTAGTTTTGGCATTTGCACGAAGAACGAAATTTTAGTTACACACAGGATATGTGTTTCAACCCTCTTGCATGCCACTTTCTATTCGGCAGGGTCGGGCTAGGGGGCATTGTCCAAATAATAGTAAAAAACTGATGAATAGAATTTTATATGTTTGGAACAAGAATAATTAACCTGATTAAAAACTGAAACATATTTTAATTCAGTTTGAACTTCTGAAACATTTCTTAAAATTTAAAAACCATTTCTTAATGAATGGCAGTTCAACATTGAATGTTGAGGCAAATCCGGCCCCCAGTATAGTATAAGATGCTAAACATGTTGTAGATAATTTGATTTGGAAATTAAAACATAATTTATTCATTGGGGGTCAGCTCTTCGCCCATCCACTCGTATTCAGTCAGCAGTTTATAGACGGCTGGCCGTTCTTCAGGTTTTCGTTTGAATACATCGTTCAGGAGTTTCTGAAATCATAAACAAAATTATATTGAAACATATACTTTGGAATGCTCTAAACCTATTTTACTGGCTGTTACAGCTACATTAGCAAAAATTTAGATCTGGCTTTTCCAACCAAAATATCAAATGAAAGCACTTCTCGTACATTATTATGTAGCTATTTCCCACCTTCAAAGATTCTGATATGCCCGTTGGTATATACTGGACAATTTTACCACCCAGAATCATTTCCTTAACGTCCAATTCCGTGAATTTTCTATCGAATGGTGGTTCTGCTTTCAACATTTCAATGATGGTACAACCGAGACTCCTGTAAATGGAAGAAAAAGTGCGTTTGTGTGATTTTTTGATCGAGGTGAGTATGAACATAATTACAGCAGTGACACAGAAGATCCATGGTTGTAAATTCCGAAAACAAGTTGTCCTTCGAAAACATTTTGGCCATGAGAATTTGGCACCCTCCTCTAAAACTGTAAAAGTTATTTTTTGAAAAGCGATTTTCAATAGGGCATTGTCAGTTAAACAGAAGCTCAAACGTCTTCTCCAACCCTATTTTGGTCCATTAGCGACCGATTCACTGATAACCCGACGTTTTTGGCTCATTACAGCATCCACTACTATGTGGATGGCTCTTTGAGGTTATCATTAAATATCAGTAGCTACTTGTACGCTCACACCTGTCCCTGTTTGAAGTGTCTCAGAAAAATATTCTGGCCCTCCCCAAAATTTCCGGCTCCCTACGATTTTGTTCTATTAAAGCAGGGGTGGCCAACCTTTCACATACCATGCGCCACGTTTTAAACATAATGTTTCAGATGCGCCGTAAATCTCTTGTATTCCCACGCCTAATGTCCGCTTCTTGTTGAAATTATATAAATTTATAATACACACACATATATACACACGTATATGTAGTTTTTACAATTTACAACTTCACATGAATAGAAATTAAGCAAGGAAGTATAATAAATAAAACTGATCAATTTTATTTAAGTACCGCCTTTATGAGACTTTTGCTGCTGTTTTACTTTCGCCAGTTTTTTTATTCTTGGAGTTAAGTTTGTTACTGAGAGGAGCAGTGCATTTACTCCAGGCTTTTTCGAGATTAGTACTCGCGTCACAGCAAGCGATTTTACGCTTCGCTTTTGTCGACAACGGTCATTTGAAGTTTGGATGAAAAAAGTGGTATTTAGGGGTCATTTTCAGCATGTTGTGCGTTGATTTATAATAAATTTTTTTGGCTTGGGCAATTCAACTGGCTGTTCAATGGTTATTGGGATATATTTGGGAAGTCTGGGCAAGGGAAAATCCATGTTTCAAGCTGATAAATGACGATTTTCCATTTTTCCAGAAGTTCTGAAAAATAGTAAATTTTACTAATTTTTGCTAAAAGTCTAGAATGAATGTCATAAAGTCCGTCTAAAAGCTTTTACGGCGACGTGGAGTAAGGAGAATAGATTTTAGGTACAATCAAAAGTCACCATGTAAATCGCAAAAAAACTGCTTGGCGTGGAGAAGCCAAGTGCAATTAACAATTTTGGCATGAAAAGGGTTAAAAATACAATGCGCCACCTCTAATCATGCAATGCGCCACGTTTGGCGCATGCGCCATAGGTTGGCCACCCCTGTATTAAAGCAACTATTCCAATGACTTACCATACATCCGTTTTCTCTGTAACAAGCTGGTTACCTTTCACCGCTTCTGGGCTCATCCACCTAACAGCACCTAGAATTAAAAAATATGTGGGTCAAATGACTATACCGGATGATTAAAATCACTCCGACACGCAGCAATTCAGTAGGTATAAGAACTAAAAAATAATTATATCTAACCAATCCCATCTCTTGTGGCGTTTTCTGTTCTTGCAAGCTGAAGGTCTTTTATAAATCCAAAATCAGCTGAAATAATGGAATAAAAAATACAAGTAAGTCAACTCATTTAAATATTGTTTCAAATGAATATATTGATATATTAATTGTGATATTTCTGATTCATATGGGAGTGATTCGTTATGATAATTGTTATCACAATATCACAGTAAAATGCGATTCCTATATAGCCTTCAAATAATATCAATTTTCATTAATCATAATAAATCTTTACCGACTAAAGTAGCTATTGTTGAGCTTTATTCATTCTAAATTTCATTTTTTAAGAAGTTAGTTCTCATTACCAATTTTGATCACACCAGTAAAGCTTATAAGTATGTTGTCTCCTCTAATGTCTCGGTGGACGAATTCTTTGCCATGTAAGAATGAAAGTCCTTCCATTATCTCACAAGCGCACATTCTTGTCTTAAATTCATTGAACCCTCCCACTTCTATAATTTCATCAAGGAGAGTTTTCTGGGGATATAGAAAATAAAATCTTAAATCAAAATTTAGATACCCAGGCAATATCAACAAGTAGTAAATTATTCGAATCAGTTCAGAGCAAAATTTCAAATCGCTGCTATGTTTTTTCTTTTCGCCATCGGTCAAGGTTAATTCTCCAATTTTTTTTTGTTGAAGCCGTATTTTTTTAATATAATTCTTACATATGATCATTGTCTATTGTGAGTTAATGATAAATAAGTGTTTTTGATTGTGTGTGAACGCTCAGAAATCTGTCTCAGTAATGTATTCTATGTTTTCAGTAATTCATTTGTTTACAAGACCAATTACAATGAAAAAAGTCACATACAACTACATATCTCCCATTGACTGCCAAATATTTGAGATTCAATTCGATAAAATTATGTGATTCGATTCTGAAATCATCAGGTACCGGTACTTGAAAAAGCCCAGCCCTAACTACAGCCTCTCGCCCAGTTACCAGTCCATGTCGAATTAGTTAGCCAATTTTCAGATGCATGAACTTGAAAATGCTTGAGATGTATGAACGAACATCTTGAAGTTGTTTTGATGTCATATTGAATCTATTCTCTATTCTGCGAAATATTATGTCATGAATATATGCTGGTGACCAATGTTCCCTCTAATTTTTGTAGTATGTGTGCGCAGAAATTTTGGTGTGTGCGCACTTTTTTGGAAATGACTAATATTTGTGCAAAAACTAATGAAGAAATTTTGACGTTCTAACCGGGTAATAAGTGGGCTTATTAAGAAAATTTTGGTAGAGAAAAGTTTTTCTATAGATTGTAAATGCTTTAGTGAAGGCTATATGTTATCAGTAGATAACAATAAACATACATGGAAAATAGTAAATGAAATTGATTGTAACAGATGATTACATTGTTCAATAAAATGATTGTGACCTCATAAAAAAATAGTGCCGCAATGAGTGAAAATGCTTATCAAGGTCTTCTTATTAGTCTGAGAGCTGTGCAAAGTTGGATGTGTGTCATACCACATATAGAGTAAGTTCTTACTGTACACTTTCTAACCTGTGCTGGGCATATTCTCGAACCGAGATGTGACAACAGAGATTCTTGTAATTGTCTTTTGAACAGATTGATAAATGTATGCTAAAGATTTTTATCAACTTTTTCTGGCCAGTTTCAGACATCGATACATTAAAATTTGAACAGAATATTTAACTAAAAGTTTCAAAGTTACAGCATGCATTTACGATAAGATTTTCAATATTTATCACTATTGAGGGAGACAGAATTCAGATGGAGCTTGGACTGACCAACGGTTTCCAAAATCAGCCTATGGCAAAAGAAACAAAAATCGAACTATACCATCATTAGTTCCATTGCCAATATGTAGGTTCGTCCTTCATCACGCTCTTCTATTTTGCAACCATAGAACTCAATCAGATGTTTGTGACATAGTTTCTTGAGAGCAAAATTGAATTCTCTTTTTTCCTTTTCTTCCAATCTGTCCAATTTCGCCTAATAAGAATTTTATTCTTGAAACTTGCTCTGTTACCATAATTTGGATAACGTATGGTTCTAACATATTTTAGTGAAAAACAATGGAACCAAAGTTTTGATTAAATATAAGATCACAACTTAATGTGCCTGGAAATTATTTTAAAAGCAAACAATTGATTTCTTTCACACAAATATAAAAAACTTCTTTACCTGTTTAACTAAGATTTCTTTTATTGCAAATAGCTTCCCATTATGTGTTGAAACTTTCCAAACATCGGCGAATGTTCCACGGCCAATTCTGTCTTTGTACTTCGTATTGTATAAATACTCTATGGCAACAATTTCAAGGTTTTTGGTAGTTAGAGAACGATGTAAGAATTAGTACAGAAGTCTATAAAATTCATATACACATTTTGAGACATATAATTATGTACATGTTAAGCTCAATACTAAATTGTGGCATTATTTGCTCATTTACACACAGAATGGAAACCATCGATAAACATGAAAAGAGATAATATTAAGAAATATAATTTTTGCCATATATTAATTGTAAATTGTTCATTTTCTTCTTGTTGATATATTTGAACATTCTCCTCTTGATTTATATACACAACAAGCAACTAGTACTACTAATATTTACCATTATGCTCATCACGGCTATCAATTTCGACAGGATTTTCTGTAATGAAACAAATAACACTGTGTTGAAAGGTATAAATATGACAATTTAAGATATGCAAGATTGATTATACTTTCGACTTTAGTAATCCATTGTAGATTTTTCAGTTCTGAAATAGGAACTCTATTTTTTTTCCAATTCATTGATTTTGCGAGAAACTCCTGTATAAATCAATGAAATATTAAATAACTAGATATTATAAAAAAACGTAATCTTCCAGCATTTTTAGCATTGAGTTCTCAGCATACAGGATCGATAACATCTGCTATTTGCAATGCAGTCATCTTCAGAAAATTTTGAGCTCATTAATATTTGGGTATAAAGCTTCATGACTCATGACATGAACCAAGCCATGTTCAAGTTGAATTCTTTTGAATTAATTTTTCCAATTTTTAATAAAATAATATTAAATGTGGATCTCATATAATGCCAGCCAGTTCATTTGCACATGATTACCATGTATTTTATACAAATAAATGTCAATTTGAACATTAATTATTTAGATCGGAAGTCATCATATCCTGTATGAACGCTTGAGAACATCTGTCTCATAAAATGAAGCCAAACATTGCTTACAATGTAAACTGTAACTACTTACTCTTAGTTGCTTGCTTGCTTTTGGAATGGGCGGAATTAGCATTGTTGCCGTAAAAAGTCTTCTTTGTGTCCATTCCTTATCGTATAGAGGTGGTTTACCAGTAAGCATTTCATATACTGTGCATCCTACACCCCTATGATTGTATTTAAAAAAAATAGGAAATGTTTGAAACATTTTTGCCGTTAGTTTTTGTCTAATATATCAAAAGTGAATCAGAAATATTCAAATTTTCTTTTCTAATAACAGTACAAATTTGGGCAATGTGTTAAAAATTGAAAGTGCTTTGCTCACCAAACATCATTACTTTTGTCCATTGCAAAAGATCCATGCCCTGAAATTTCCTCTGGGCTCCATTGAATGAATTTTTCTACAATGCAATAAATAAAAATTGATGTTTGGCCATAATGTAGATTTACAAACGCAAAATAAGCACAGAAATGAGTGACGTTTTTTGAATCTCAGCTAGGGGATTTCACCTTTTTGATTTACCAATTTTCTTGAAAAAAACTTCATCTAATTTAATATCAACATAGTATGCAATGCATACATGCACTAATACCTAGACCATGTGCCAATAACTAATCTGAAAACGCGTAAAAATTTAATGCGTGAAATTTGGGTGCTCCTGAAGTACGATATGTGCACCAAGATGGCGCACAACTTGAACATAGTATGTGTACCAGGTTAGGGTTCAGGTTGTGCGTCATCTTGGTGGGCATACTTCCAGAGCGCCGAAATTTCTGTTTTATCTTTCTTGAGATAGTAGTTCCACTATGGTAATTTGTTTCTGAGCGTTACAAGAATCCATGTTCCATGCCAATGGAAGATGGGAAATTCTAACAATTTTTCATTGCATGCTATATTTATATTTTTCTAATTTGATGTTACATGATTTGCTCAGTGTGTTTTATTAGTGTTTATTGAATTGTTGTAATTTCCCACCATCTGAAGAAGATGAATATGTCAGCTTTTCTTCAAGTATTCTTCCAAGAGCAAATTCACCTTTAAAGAATATTTGACAAAATATAAGCCAGACAAAGTGAATGGAAGATTCCGATACCATCTTTGATCCAAATTGGATCAAGTATCGCAGATCAGAATCTTGGTTAAAGTAACTTATTTTTGGTAGTGCGTGAACAATATCAAAATTCTTTTTATTTTTAATCTCGCAAGTATTTTTAAATACCTACCTATCTTAATTCCAAAAAATTTTTTGAATAAAATATTAGAACACTTTAAATCTCCATGTATTAACATTTTGCTGTGCAGAAACTCAATCCCCTCAAGTATTTGAAGTGTGAAGGTAGCTGCATCGTTTTCTGTTATACCTTGTTTCTTTTCTCTAATGTATTTTTCAAGCGAAAGCTGAAAAGCAAGCAAAATTTTGAACATAGGTACGTATCAAGCATATATTGTGTTTGATTTTGGTATTTGTCGAATGATGGCACCCGATCTCCCTCTTTTCCATGTTATCAGAAAATTGAATGGTCCATTTTTCTCCAGACAAATTTAGAGTCAGAAAAATATACAAAAATATACATGTCATATACAGGGTGTCTCAAAAGTAAGTATACACTTTAAATTTTGATTTGCTTTTCAGGTCATAGAGTGTTCAATTCTTCAGAAAACTTAGTATGGATAAGTAGTAAGGCAAACTCAGCGGCAGTCAGCGCCTCTTTAACAGAGAATTTGGAATTATTGTTTTCCTCAGAGCGTCCGCTCCTTGGTCTTCCTGATCTTTGTGCATCAACTGCAGATCCAGTTTCCATAAATTTTACAATAGATTGCATAAATTTTTTCGTTGTGTAGGAGCCAAATTAATTCCAAAGGCAAACAATACCTAAATTTTACTACTTATCCATACTTCAAACGTTCTGAAGAAATTAACACTCTATGATGAGGAGCTGAAAAGCAAATCAAAATTAAGAATGTATACTTACTTTTGAGACACCCTGTACAATATACATCCAAAAAAAGCATCTGTTGATGTCAATCATGTGGCAATATAGCAAAAAGTCATGGCATTAGCAATCATAGATTCGAATGCTTGAATGAAACAATGGCAAATCACACTACTATTCGCGACAGTTTAAAGATCATAATTCTGATCATGATTTTGTTAAATTTGATGGATTGTTATACCCAAATGCTTGGATCCAAACGCTCCATATAAATTGAGTAGTTTGGTGGATCCGGGATATACTCAATATACTTCAATAGCCTCTCATGATCCAAAGAAACCAAAGTTTGCATGCGATTGGCCAGTTCTTCAATAACCTGAAAAGTATTATATTGTCAAATTCTTTTTGAGATGGCGCTAAAGAAACCTTTTCAATATATTTGTCATTTACCAATTTTATATTTTCGTCATAATGAGGAAAAAGAGAGAAAATTTTCATGTTCATCCAGGAGAAAAGCATGTGTGGAGAACACAATTTCCGAATCCAAGTCAGATATTATAGTCAACCATTAAAACAATGCCTCATTAAAACAAATTTGTATTAAGTGTTTGATACCAACCGAAGGATCGGCCTGTTTAATAGTCATTTCCATCTCCACCGCCTCAGTAATCTGCTGAGAAGAAGCAATGAAATAATCGGCAAAGTACCCTCTCTTGATTCTCTTCCCTTGAGTCCATTTCGATCTCACATTTTCTTGAGCAGCTGCAATACATATTGATGATATCTCAGTAGCATGCATACTCTGCTATAAAATAGGTTTCCATCCCTTTTGTTGCAATTTTATCCAATCAGTATTAAAGAGATTGTAATAAGTTTCTAATAATGTTTTAATATTATTATTGTGCATTTTTTCTAATGTACAAGGATTGGAGCAAAACTTAAGTATAGTCTCGACTCATCTGTGGGAAATTTATCTTGTCTAAGATTTGGGTTAAGTGTAGTAGAAGACGCAGCCCCTAGAGTCTGATTTGGTGATGTCTTTCGTTTGATGTGTGTTTTCAGGTCTCGTTTTTTTGCCCCAAATGTTGTATTTTCTATATATAGTTAATGTTGTCAGCTTTGAATCGAAAAATTATATTCAAGTGTTCATTATCTCATAAACAGACTCGCAATCAAAATGTCTATTGTGATGTTCTTCTTAATGGCCCAAAACTGACTTTTGATTTAGACAATCAAACAATAAACGAGTTGGAAATATTTTCGGTACTTAGAATTTTCTAAATTAAAGTCATTGATATTGATAATGCAATTCATATCAGTGATAAAATAACATTTCATACTTGCACAAGTGTACAGAGGGGGGAGGCTTTGGGTTATAGGGATATACCTCCTCACATTAAAAAACATTATTATGACATAACATATTCTGTTGCCATGTCGTTTTATTACAGCTTTGATTTGATATTTTAGGAGAATTTATATTTTGGAATTTTCCAAATAAGATTTTGCGGATAGTCGACATAATGTCATGGCGGATTTTCCAGTTGCACAAAATACAAAATATGACATTAGAATGTTTTAATTTTTCAATGCACTGTCCATGAAATACGCCACTGCACACTTGAAAAAATCTTCCTATTGGGTGTTGCGTTTTAAGTAATATACCCAATTACCTTTTTGATCTTGTACATTTGATAATGATGGCATGGAAACTGGAAGCTGGCTACTTCTGGAAGCAGATATTGTCGGAATCAGGGTGTCTCCCATTGGTGCTCTCATATGTGAGTTTGTTTTCAGGTCTAGTAGTCAAATTTTAGTCTTTGTTAATACAACCAGGGCAAAATGTGATTGAACTAGTTTTTCCCTTCATGGTTATGTTTTGTATAGGCCTAGTACCGCCTGGATCAAATTCATAGGAAAAAGTGTATTTTAGAATTAGGGCATGGAAGAGGCAAATGATTTACCTGATTTCACCGTTTTGATCGCTTCCCGTGAGACGTTTTTCAAGGCGGTATCAACATTTTCATAGAATGTTTTGACTCGAGTTATGTAAGGTTTATTTCCAATTACTATCAACGGACCGCATTCATATTGGTGAAGTTGGTCTTCTGGATTGAATGTCACATCTTCAGTATTCCCATATTTTCCACCACCTTCTTCAAAGACTTCTACTTGGAAGGTATTGATGAAATAATCTTGTTGATGGCCAGAAAACGACGGTTGATTCCATCGAAGGAATAACTTCACGAAATTGTTATTGTCAGTTTTGAAAGATTCTTGCAAATTTTCCACGGTACCTTTATAGGAAAAAAAGGGGAAAATAAAATAAAAAAAAGAGTGCAAACGCACTAATTTCTGGGGGAAACAACTTTTCATCAAGTCACCTTAGTAAAAGTAAGATAGTAATATTTGACTCGGGAAACATATTTATATGTGTAAATGAAATAGCGTGGGATGGAGCATAATTAGCAGGATCACACAAAAAGTCAACAAATGTAGGTCTATTTTTAACAACAGATTAGATTGATACAATGTTTGGTGATGGCCCCAATACATAGAATGAGGTTGGTAACTTGATATAAATAAATGGCCAAAATGCATATACAGCAATTCATATATATATATATATACAGAGGGAGAGACCAATATGCATATACAGCTCGCTGGAAGAGAACGGAAGGGGCCAAAGTCAGATTTTTTGAAATTTCACTTTTTTTCATATTTTGGGGTTTTGAGCCATGCTCAAGATGGTATTCTTGAATTCCTAAATTTCTCAATAAAATATTTTTGCTGAGCTTCGAACTAAAAACAGAATAGGCCTAAGTTCAAATATTATGGATATCAGAAATAAAATGTCCGAAACTTACATCCCTAAGAATTTGTTTAGTGCAGCTTAGGCCTAAGTCACCTTGTTTTACCCTGCATCCCATACAAAAAAATTCAGAAGTTGTTAGAAACGGAATGAGCCAAAGTCCTTTATGGGGTAAAAACAGAAAGGAAGTGTCAAAAAATATTATTACAGAGATATTCTCATCCACATTAACCCTCTCCGGGCCCCTTCATCTTTTGGCAGTGGGAAAAACATGATATTTAGTGAAAGCAATACTTTTAGGTTATATAAGATAAATTTTTAAAAATTTTCGACACTCCGACTCCCTGGGGGGATTTACCGGATGTTGCACTAGTGCAACTTGTGCCCGGAACGGACTAATTCTAAGATATCACATGTATGTTGTTCAATCTGCAATACTTTGTAACGTGACCAGTATGTATAGCACGATGGTTGAAAATATTAATGGAAATGTCAACCGTTTTTCATGGCTCAATTCAAAACTTCAATTATAATTTAAAGGCGCAATGAATGTAAATAAATGTCAATATAGAGTTGTCCCTTGACACTTTCGTTTACCTATTTCTTTAAAAACTATTTTGAAACTTTGAATTTCCATGTATATATTAAAATGCAAGAATATAGAAAATCTAGATTTTACATCGAAATAGTTTTGCATTTACTTGCTGTTGTGTATTTTATCGGAGAAAGAATTTTTAGCGTGAGAGTCATTTTGATTACGCTACACTGCGAATAATTAGAAACCTTTTTTTGTAGCAGAAAAATCGTTGGCAATTTGTGTGTTTATTATATACAGGTCTACGATTTCGATATTTTTTGGACTGTATGTCTTCTCTTTTGCTTCAAACTTTCGTTAGAATTTATCGACCGGCCCTGCCCCCACTCTGGAAGACGCTATAAAAACACGGCCAGCGGTAGTTTTCTGCAGCATTTGTGTTCAGGCCAATTCCATTTTTGTGTATACATTATTGTTTCGCTCAGCAATTAGTATAGATTGGTTCATGAGTGGTTTGCAATACCTTTATGCAGGGGCGGACACTTTCCATAATTTTGGGGGGGCGAACTTGGATCGCCTACCGAAAAACACCGCGCCGTGTATCGTCACGTAACAATAACCTGTCGATGTCATTCTCAAGTATTAGCATGTCAGTTTGCTACTCATATATCGATTACCTAGGCTGCTTTGCTCGGACACGAAACTTGCGCGTCACTGAACCAATTTCTTGAATTCCGCGAGAATTAGCCCACGGCTCTTGCTAACATACAGAAAATAACAAATTTGAGGAGTCGTATTAGGTTATTGTTTCAATTCCTAGTTCTGCATAAAGCGCACTAACGCCGTTTCGTGAAATTAGAAATGCAAAACAAAGTAACAAGCTATTCTGCGAATTTTTTTCCTAAATTTTACCATGGAATTATCATTTGACTATAGTAGAATTGCCATTATTGCCGATTTATTAAATCATCATTTGAACTCGAAATAACATTCAGGATTCACGCAATGACTTTGCAGGGTTTTTATTTATAATTTAATACGAAAATAAACAGGCACAAGTTCAGGCGCGCAGCCAGGATTTAAAAAAAAAAGGCGGGGTCAAAGTCGGAACTTCCCACTGCTGTCTGCAACAAGCACCGCGATTACGCGCTCAATAAAAGAGCCGCCTATTTGAGCGTATAATGATTTTTCTGTCGATCCATGACAGCCACGCGATTCTAAAATGTCCTTATATATTAAATTGTGTGCAACCTAACTCGCGGTTGCGACTTCTTACGTCAAAATAAAAATATTACTAAACTTAAAGTACCACGGCGATATGTGGACATAAAAATATGAGATAAGCTGCCTGATGTATTTAATTTTGATACGTATTTTTGCAATCTTCCGAACTCGTTTTCGTCGTTACAAAAATCTCGATATCTGATATAAAATCCGATATAGTACAATTTTAATTCATACAATGAAAATAATTATAAGGTATACTAGTAAATCAAAAATACAAATACACCGCCTCGAAATCCACGCGGAACAGTCGCCGCGATTACGCCACTTGTTAATAGAGCCGACTTCATCAACGAAAAATGATTTTTCACTTGTGCAAAGTAATCAATCAAAGACCGATACGGGCATATTCAAAATGTCTTGATTCATTAATTTAATTGTCTTCAATTTAAACTGCGGTTGAGTCGACAAAACAAGGGCCACTCTAAAACACGACGGAAAAAACCTTTCGAAAAATCCGTAAATTTTCTGTCAATTCTCACGTAGTAAAAGTTATTTCAGTACCATAAAAATACATAAATAAATACAAAAAGTGATCGAATATACTTTAATTATCTTTTATATCATCACAAACCGTGGAAAAGTCGCGTTCTCAGCTTTGTTTAATGTTAACACGAAAATTTTCGACGTCAATTTTAAAGTAATGGATAAAAAGGCAAATCCCGCTCACAATTGACCGTGTTTCGATTTTAGTAACGAAATATTTTTAAAGGTCAAGCAAACATGATTTGTGCCGTTGGCACACGGAATTTTGCGATTTTCGATGCCTAGAAAAGCGTTTTTAGACTGTCGCGGGCCTCAAAACTTATATTGTTCACAGTTTTATTTTTAGTATTTTATATTGCCGCTTTTCAACTTTTCGACAAAGTAAATGCTTTGATCTTTGCCCGCAAATTATGCTGGGCCTTGCACGAAATCCATAACGTGAAAAGATACGTCCAGCGGTGAAAATTGTTTAAAACAACTTTAGATCTAGTTAATTTTTCAGCGATAATAATTAATTGTTGTAATGAAACACAGTTTGCCTCTTTCATTTCTTTCGCAAGTGCCAACAATAACACTATTGAAAGATTTTGACAATGAGAAAATCATATTAAATTGTACAAAAATGAGTTAGTTGTGCAAAACCGTGGCGCGTGATCGGCGGTGCGTTTGAAGACGGAGTATTACCCGTGCGGGCGCGCATGTTTCACGAAAATGTGAGGTGCTCCGAAGGCGCATTATTGTAAGAAAACAGTTATAATATCGGTAACTATTAACCGTTTAATGGCGCTTGACTATCGCACTTTTCGGAAATGATAATTTTGTAGGGCGGAAACAACATGTATTAAATTTTTTTGCGAAATTATTGGGGGGGGGCGACCGCCCCACCTCGCCCCCCCCGGGTGTCCGCCCCTGCTTTATGGTGTTGTCAAAAATTCCGAGCAGAGAATAACTGTGCTCCCCTGAACGTTGAATTAGCTTTCTTTTTATCTGAGCGAATGGTGCCGGGCTTTCAAAACATATTCGGCGTCAGAAATGGTAATATATATTTTTAGCTTAAAATTGGGACAATTAATTTATAAACGGTGACAAGAAAGATCAAAGTCCATCGTAATAAAATCCCGTGCTCAATCCGATATTCGACAATTCGTTAAAATTATTCGATTGGATGAAAATATACTACCTTATTTTGCCCACCCTTCGATCTGTAATTACGCCAGTAATCTGGCGAAACGCATGTTAGTCCAAACACGATGCAATGAAACTTAATAAAACCTCCATAAATTTAGTAAATTGCACTACTTCACGAAAGCATGGTGGAATTGACGATTATTTTATACCTTGAACACAAAAACGGTTATCTTTCACGGATAGTTTCTCCGGTCTGAAAAGTCGAATAAGTGTTTCGACATAGTAAATGCTATGATCTTTGCTATCAAATTATGCTCGGGCCTTGCACGAAATTCATAACGTGAAACGTTACGTCCTGCGGTAAAAATTGTTTATAACAACTTTAAACCTATTTAGGGTTTTTAGCGATAATAATTAATTGTTGTAATGAAACACAGTTTGCTTGCCTCTTTCATTTCTCTCGCAAGTGCCGACAGTAACACTATTGAATGATTCTGGCAATGGGAGAGCATATTGAATTGTAACAAAAATGAATTGGGTTGTGAAAAAGTGAGAATACGCGTGATAATGATAAGGGCGTAACGGGGGAGCAAAATCGAAGCGCGTGATCGGCGGTGCGTTTGAAGACTACGTATTACCGTGCGCCGCGCAACTTTTACCATAATGTGAGGTGCTCCGAAGACGCTCTCGTTTACATTAATGTAAGAAAACAGTTGTAATGTCGATAACTATTAACCATTTGTTCGCGTTTGACTATCGCATTTATGAGTAGAAAAGGTTCGTGTTTTGTGATAGGTGTGTCGCGAATATTGCAAGAGCTAAATAGTGTGCCGCGATATAAAAAAGGCTAGGAAACTCTGACCTAGATTTTTTCCAATTCACATATACTTAGTTCGACTTTAGTGTTAGATAGTGTTAACTAATATAGTGTTAGACCTATTTTATGGGTGCCGCTGCTCGATAACCGGTACTGGTTTCCCGCGTCTCCTTCACCCTGAAATAGGACCTATTTATAATTTATTGCAATTTGTATGTTTGTGCCTATTTTCAGTAGGGTGAAAAATAAACTACTGATTACTGATAGATGCTTTATATCTGCGCTGATATTACATGAAATAAATACGTTGACGATTTTATTGTCATGCAAGTTGTTTCAATCTTTACTTAATCTCGAAAAATCCCGGGATTATACGGCTCAATCCCGGGATATCCCGAAACCGGGTTAAACTGGTCCCGAAATCCCAACCCTACTCATATATACGTATAGGTGACCGTACATTTGAACCCATGTACATTTGAACCCATGCGTATATCCACGGGTTCAATCTACATGCGGGTGCTAAAACCCATGGGTTAGGGTTAGTATGGGTTTAACTATCCGTGAAACAAAAAAAATTCCATAGGTAGCAATAGCAGTAGCATACAGGTGCAATTGTCATGGGTTCAAATGTACGTGGGTTCAAATGTAATGGAACCATACGTATAGGCCCACCCAATATACATATGCAGTCATTTAGTGATGCACATACGAAGAAAATTTCATATGCATATCCAGCCAACTCAATATGTATGTAGCGTCACTGAAGGGATGCACGTACTAATTTCAATGTCATATGCATATACAGCCAGCCCAATACGTAAATGCGGCCATTTGTGGGTGTACATCACTGCTGAAATATGTATACTGAGCTGGCTGTATATACATATGACATTAGCTAGCTGCGCATTTATGTATATTACGTTGACTGCATATGTACGGCATCACAATATCGCTCTCTCACACACAAGATAATCTTACCAAAGTCTGGTGATCGATCAAATGAAGTTGTAAGTACATTGTCTGCAAATATACGAATAGAAACTATATTAATTTCACAATATCTTTTTGAATTCGAAAGCACGGTATATAGTTATATTTTAATGTACATTTTATATAATTTCATATTTCACACATATATATAAATATATAGTCTAATATAAAACACAGCAAGCACAATGGGTCTCTCTACGCGGTATTATTTATTAGTGGCCAAAACATTGTTTCAATTACAGTAATCGAATTTGAATTTTACCTTGAAATTTGAATGTGTTTGTTAGTGAATGAAACCCATCTAATGTTAAGAATAAGTAAAAATAGAATTAGAGCCTATATCATATGAATCACTCACGCTGAATAGTCGATTTGCTCATGTCGATATTTGCAGCACCGCTATTGATATTAAAGAAGTGATGCCCTCCAGTTGATTCTGAAATAGAAACGTATCGTTTCTTAGCTATAAAGTTCGTTTTCGTCGATGCTCGCACGACGCATTAGTTGTTATTAGTGGAGCGGCTATTTTCAAAAGGGACAAAAATTGCAAGCTTTTTGACAAACATAAAATATTTAGTCATTGTAAATTGAAATTACGACGAGACCGGATTTCTTGTGAGGTTCCGGATCAATGAAATATCTTGCTGCGGATATTTTAACATATTTAGAAGATTTTATAATATCTTCATTGTTGTTGTTTGTGGACTACTAGAGCGTTTTATTCTCTTCGCCATTCTGTGGAATTACGGTAGTTGTCGATGAAAGGCGCTATTCATTGAGTAATCCTTTAGTAAATGTACGACGTTGTTCATATCAAACAATACCCTGTAGCAACCTGGACACGTCTCGTTGAACGTCAATTGTAACTCGTGACGTTAGTTCTGGGCGTTTTACCTGTTCTTTGTATGTTTTTGTGTCAACTTTAGGCAAATATTTGTTGTTCGCTCAAGCTTGCAAGCCCGATGTTTCTTCGTATTGTTTCGCATGAATCGCTTCTACCAATATACAAAAGTTTCTCACCTGGTGTTCGCGTCTGAATGAAGTTGCTGGTGCTCGCGAGACATTCCTCGTGATCTTCGTACACAGCTGTCACGGTTATCTGATACTCGGTTTTTGATTTGAGAAATTTCATAGTGGTTGACAACTCTTCGGTCGTTTGTTCTCTGTTTGGCCCGTCGTTGCATATGGCACGAACGCTGTAACGAAGTAGCCCAGTCGTTGATGAGGGCTGGTCGAATGAGACGTCGATCCATCGATTCGGAATCTTCCCCAATTTCAATTTCACGTCTCTGGCAACGCGTTCGCCACCTGCACATATGAAAAGAAAAACGAATCAAATTGAACAAAATCTTCGTGATTTGCGGTAATGTTGATTAAAGTTCAATTTGTGTTTTATTTCGGAAAACTATTGAATTTCGTAAAAACGCGAATGCCAAACGCCCCAATATGTTTCCCTCCTCCCGCAACTTGCGAAGAAAGAATAAGGACAGGGGTTAACAATAACAAGCTACATTTTGTTTTCACACTGATCTAAAAAAAATTCAGTTCAAATTTTAATTTCATGATAGCTCACATTCCGAGGTTGGCTCAATAAAAGTAGTAGTAACAACATTCTCGAGCAAATAATTGAGTTGATGTGGAAAAACCAGGTCTAGTCTTCTTCTTTTTTTCTGAAATCGGTCTAGTTCGACATGAAAACGATCTTATTTCTGTGAACTTAGAAATAAGAAGAGACTTACCCAGGGTAAATTCCTTTTCGAATTTATGACAAATTTTTCCATCCTCGTGGAGAATAATTATTCTTACAAAGTAAGTTCTTCCAATGAATAGATTATCCAAGTCTACAGCAATGTTCTGAGGATCGTCAAATTCGTTAGTTACGTCGAAACCCTCACCAGTCAGAGTTAATTTGTATGTGTGCCGATTCGTGCACGTATTCGGGATTCCGGTGAATACAACCTTGTTGTCCTTGTCAACGACAGTATGGGTGAAGGTATCTCCTGAATAGAAATTTTACCAAGCAATTAACAAACAAACGCGCTTACTCTGAACGCAAATAGTGAAACTTAAGGTTATATGACAGCAGGTTTTTTTTACTGTTTTTTTTTGCTAGTGATTGACTGAATCCGCGAAGCGGAAAAGGCAAGTAGTCAGCGTTGGCACAATTTTCACAAAACTAACAAAATTTTGAGTAACAAAACGTGTCCCCGGAACTCAGGGAAAAAAAAAATTAAGAAAACTTTTTAACTAATGAAAGATTTGAAATTAATTGGTCCAATAAAAACAATTTTTCTTTCTTAACAAAAAACAACACAAGGAGGACATTAAAACAAAAAAATCAACTTCGTATCCAAAAGTTACGTACCATCCATTTTGAAGCTATTGAGGTCAAGTGAATTGTTTTTGCAGCAAATACATAAAGGATTTTCTATTTAACCTATCGATATATTTTCGTCTTCTGAAAAAAGTTGTTTTTTACATTTCAACAATTTTTTCCATATCAAGCTATCAAGAAAAGTTGATTTACATTTTGAACAAAGATTTTATTATACTTAAGTTAACATTGGACCGAAAGATTAGAAACCGAGAATTTTAAGAAATTTTCTGGAGCAAAAGTTTTGGTTTCGATTTGAACAACAGAATAAAAGCTCGAGTGAAATGGAAGAACCAAAAATGAAAATCTAACAAATTAATTTACGATAAAAATGGCAGATAAATAGCCAATAGAATTGATAAAAACATCGCAGATATTATATAATAAAGCATAAAACGAAAAAATACGCTGTGACGTCAGAGGCTCGATGCAGACCAATTGGATCGCAAACAACAAAATTACTTAATCTTAATTGAGCATTCGGGCGCCACAAATTTGTGGAAGTTATATTATTTCTCTGCCTTTCTGGGCGGCAACCAACTAGCTTAATCTTAAGCACATTGTACACGATCTGAGGGGGAATTTACGTCGAGTTTTATAGCGGATTGAATGAGTTGGACTTATGTAAAAAGGACTATAAAAGGGTGGATTTCATCTAATTCCATATCACAATATATATAGTGAAAAAAAGATGTATTGCTACATATTGGACACAACCAAAACATCGCACCGTTTATGATAATTTAGACGTTGTACAATGACGCCGAAACCATAATGCAGCGTCATTTGGTAAATAAACACAGCTTGGAGCTGAGCAGTTTGGCATTTCGTTCGGGCTAAGCGTTAGGAATACGCTCGCCACCGCACCTCTAATTACTCTTCATGGGTTCGCAGGTTCGAATCCCATGCAGGGGTGGTTATGTGCGAGAGGATTGCTGGACTCCTCGCCGTCGTTGGGTGGTTCACGTAACCGCTGGTCGTTTACGGCTCCCTCCACAACCAAGTCCATGCTTCCGAAAACAAACAATATAACTAATCCCATACCCGACTTGGAATGGTAACCGGACGAGAGGCCGTGGTTCGCCATATGAATAAGCCGTCTTATCGACTTTCCTCTCCCCCGGGATAAATATGTAAATCCTAATCCTATGAGGTTTTCACGAACGCAATTGCCAAAATTTTTCTATCGAAATATTAGTGAAAATATAGCGGGTGTTTCAACAGGCGGTATGATTACTTTAAACGCAGAACATCATGCATGGTAACAATTTGAAACGAGACTGACAACAACAGCAACAACAATTATTCATTTTGCCACATCGTGTTTAAGTAAAATTGCCGTTTGGTCCCATCGTAATTTGAATAGCGTCCTCAGCTGAGGGCAAGTTAAGCCGTGAAAAATGGGAGCGAATAAATTGTTTGTACGGGCCACAAACAATATTTAATCCATATCCCAGGATACATATTTTATTATCCTCAGAGTTATACAACGAAATAATTGTGTTAAGTGCGTGTAATCCTATATGCTTTTATTTGTATTCTCTTTTGTGCACGGCATTTATAAAATTTCGTCGTATTGTTCATATTGAGGTGTTGCTTCAAAGTGAATCGCGTCGAAACAATACTGGTCTACTCTATTGAGCCGTGACAAATGGGGACGAAAAAATTGTTTGTACGGGCCACGAATAACATTTATCCATGTCCCAGAATACATATTTTATTACCCTCAGAGTTTAGGTGCCTGTAACCCTATATGCTCATATTTGTATTCTCTTTTGTAAACGGTTTTTATCAAATTTCGTCTTATTGTTCAGATTGAGGTGTTGCTTCAAAGTGAATCACGCCAAAACAATACTCGTCTACTCTGAGACTAACGTCTTTTAATTCTTAATAGACATTTCTGAGCAAGATTTGACCTCTCTGTCTTCACAAACTTTTTCACAAAGTATACTGAGAATCTGTTTTCAGTATCACAAAGTTGCGCATACTCACTCATATGCACAGGTTAAGAATGCATATGCACATTTAAGAATCGCGGAATTAAATAAATATTGAAAACGGTTAATATTTCACACCCACTGGTCAGGATTTGGTCGGCGGCTATTGCTACAATAGAATGAAAAATACACGGTTACGTGACATTTTTGACCATTGCGTAAAATAGAAAATTCCAGTTATAGACAATAAAGCATGGATGGCGAACCTTATTCAATAGATGAGTCAAAAAAAATACTATGTGGAAAAAAGACTAGATTTTCAATCAACGAAAAACTTGGTTTTATTTTAAGATGGTATTTACACATGAGTTTACACATATAGTTGAGGCGATTTCTGATACTCGATTTAATAAATTCATACGCGGAAACATGGAATCGCATGTATATTAATATTCGAAAAACGTTTATAATGCTACGCAAACGCTCTGAGAATATAGTTTTCGATCGGCTTCAGTATCGATAAAACTTAAAACTAGCACCATACTGTTCCATCGTTATGCATGCAATAACAGAATAAACTGTAAGGTTCTCGCCTAACTTCAAATATATTATACCGCCCTCTTTTATTCAAGCACTTCTGAAAATGAGCCACTGTAAAAAAACAAGTCGCGAGTAATGGCAGTTTATTATCAACGAAAATACATTTTAGCGAAGATTTGGGATTTGGCGGGCCAAAGAAAAATATGGTATGTCACAAACGCGGGTCATTGGTTCTTCATTCCCATTAATGGGTGAGATATTTCAGCGACAACAGGAAATCCCACGAGTTTCAGAAACTTTGTATGATATAAAGATTTGACTGTAATACCTTTTGTCAAGTTTAATCCACCGATATGGCGACTGGTAACCTGTGGCAAATACTTGGCAAAAGATAATTTCAAATTCAGAAATGTTGCAATGATAGCAAATAGCATTTAACTAATTCTAAATCAGTGATGAGCTGCAGGTTACCAACATATGATTGAAAAGCTCATCGCAAATGCGACTTGAATAATGATTGAGTAATATTTTCAATATGGCGTACTTTCACAATCAATTGGGTAGGTAATGTAGAACCGCAAAGATTTCAGTCCTTTCAAAAACAACGTTATCAATTACTGCTTATTCAAGGTCTTGTTCGGAGCAAAAGACACGAACAAGCGTCTTATAAACAAACTACAATTATAAATTAAATTGTGGGTAAGTAACAGAAAAAGTTTGAAATTGGAATTTTTAACAGGTGTTCACAACACGTACCACGCGTTTTTTCTTGACTGAGAAGACATATAAAGAAAATCCGACATTTTATTGCCAAAAAACTAAGAACTGTAGTGGGAGATATGTGTGTTTGTCTTCCGTCAATCTCTAACACAATAGAAGATGCGCCTCGAAGTAAGCCCACATATCATATTAAAATGT